>NW_026973716.1:192500-242500 GCF_035594125.1 Scylla paramamosain
GCCGTATGGTAAGTGACCTAAACCTATTTTTGTTTTCGTGTATTGCATCCAAACACTGAGCAATTGTTCGGCATGTTTACTTGTTTACAGCACTGTGGAGGGTTTGATGAACACTTCAGCTAGCCCAGTGTCCACAAGCGATATGTAAACAACAGCAAACTTGAGGCGTCAGGCCAAAGTGCCCGAACATCCCGCCAAAAGTCAGCTGTCCTGGGGTGGCGCAGGAAGTGTGGCGGGGATGACGTCATCACCTCTCCTCCCCGCTTGGCTGGCTGACCAGTGTAGATGGACCTTGGTAATACCATATGCAGGGTGTCCCGCGAGTTAGGCTTGGGGATTTGATAGTTGAAGTAATACTAAGTGGGAAGTACTCTATACACATCTGCAGTGTTTTGCTTCATTTTGCCAGAAATTAACGTGTAATTCATGTGTTGCCGGAGTCGCTCGTCTTGGTGGGCTCCATTCTCCCCTCTGCACAGTGGAAGCCTTACAGGAAACAGTTAGCAAATGATGGATTAAGTTTTTATATGTGTCAATGAAGAAAATGGTAACGTAACACAGCAATACAGTGGTTAAGTGCTTGTTTTTGAACATGGCAACTCACTGCAGCCGTTTTGAGTTGCCGCGTTCTGAGGGAGATACGGCCACTACCGTCGAGTCTGACAAGATGCTGCCTGTGGTCCCTTGCTTGCTTCTATGACGATACCTGCTCTGTTCCATCTCCTGCCGTGCTGGTGGTCCTGGGAGAACCCTGTCACCAGGCGCAAGAGGCGCGCGGGAGCGTGTGACATTCCTGTCAGCCACCACTCTGTCGTGGTGGTCCGCCATCTGACGTTCCCGCTGCCGCAGCGTCCTCCTCCCAAAATTGTCCACCTCAAGCTTCCGTTTCACTGATGGTAATCCATCCCGTAGCTGGCGGCCCGTTGCCAGCTGAGCCGGTGACCTATTGATGTCCCGTAGAGGTGTGTTAAGGTACTGGAGCAAGGCAAGAGAGATCTTATCGTTGTCTAGACTGCCATCACCTCCAGTGTTTCCCGGTAGTATCCTCTTGGCGGACTTCACGGCCACCTCTGCCCTTCCGTTTGACTGTGGGAAGTGCGCCAAGGACACCCGAACTCCTACCCCCCACTTCTGGAGGAAACTTTTCATCTCTTCACTTCCTAGATTGGTACCTCCGTCCATGGAGAGCTGCTCTGGGGCACCCCATCTCGAGAAGTGGTGACGCACCACATCCTTAATTCTGCCTGATTCTGTGCCATCAGGCAGCTGAGACACCTCCAGCCAACCCGTGAGCCTGTCTGCATAGACGATGTAGTCGTGTCCCTCCAGCTGGAACAAATCCACCACAGTCTGCTGGAAGGGATAGTCAGGGGGCGGAGTGAAGAGGAGAGGCTCAGGGGGTTGTATGTTGCACGTGTCAGAGCAGTTGCGATGGTGCCTCAGGTCCCCTTCAATGCCAGGCCAGTATACTGCCTGTCGCGCTTTCCTGAGCATCGAGTCTATACCTTGGTGGCCTGCATGGAGGTGGGCTGCAACCTGCTTGCGTAGGAGGTCCGGAATCACCAGGCGAGGATGGTTGCTGTGGAAAGTGTACGTCACCAGGCCTCGCGACACACCCAGCCTCTCCCTAATGCTGTAGAAGGGGCGCAAGCACACCAGCTCCTGGGACTTGTGTGGGTGCCAGTCACCAGCCAACACCCTGGCCAGCAGCAGTTGGTACACGGGATCGTTTCTTGACGTCTGCAGCACCATGTCCTCGTCGAGGGTGAGGCTGTCCTGAAGTTCCAGCGCCGCAACAGTGGCGACGGCCATGGCCGCTGACAGCTCCTCATCCTACTCACTGCGCCATAAAGGGTGCTTGAGAAACACAGGGACCGTCTTTATGTATTTACTGGTGAGTCAGGTCCGACACCTCCTCACAGCTAGGCGACTACCCAGAAGCCTTGATATTAAGGTTACAATACAATGTTAAAGTTTCTCCAGTATTCCCGAGATCCCTCCTGCTTACCTGTCCGTGCTGAAGTTACACTGCGTGCGTTCGTGCGTTGGTTTACACGCAGGGTTAGGTTAGGTTAGGTTAAAAGGATAGGTTAGGTTAAAAGCATAGGTTAGGTTAGTAACTTTAGGGGGGTCCAGGGGGGGCGCAGCCTAAGTGTCTTGACATCCCCCTCAACTTTTTCTTCATTAACTTGTGCAACATTCGTGGTCTAAGATCTAATTTTCAATCTGTAGAACACCACCTCTCCTCTTCTAAACCTCATCTTCTTTTCCTCACTGAAACTCAGGTGTCTGAGGCAACTGACAGTAGCCCCTTTTCTGTTCCCTCCTACTTTCTCTATCCTCATTTTTTATCCAAAGCTGGATGCTGCGTTTATGTGCGCAATGACTTAACCTGCTCCCGTGCCCACGCTCTTCAATCTTCAGAGTTTTCCACTAACTAACTGCTCCTCTGATCTTGCTAACTGCATGCCTCCCCTCCTCCCACGGCCTCGCTGCACAAGACTTTCTTCTTTCTCTCACCCCTATTCTGTCCACCTCTCTAATGCAAGAGTTAACCAGTATTCTCAATCATTCATCCCTTTATCTGGTAAACTCTGGAACTCCCTGCCTGCCTCTGTATTTCCACCTTCGTATGACTTGAATTCCTTCAAGAGGGAGGTTTCAAGACACTTATTCATCAATTTTTGACCACTGCTTTGACCCTTTTATGGGACTGCCATTTCAGTGGGCATTTTTTTTATTGGGTGGAGGGCATGGTAATTGGGTTCTCTTTTTCTTATTTTTTCTTTTCTTTTACTTTTCCTCTTTCTTCTTAGATTTATTTGATGGTAGAAATAGCACTGTCTTGTAACTCAGGCAGAGCTTGCATGATCCCCCATTCTGCAACTTGGGTAAAGTTTCAATATACTAATTTCTTTTATTTTTTGTTGATGACTATGCTTTGTGTTAGAGATGTTTGCTGGTTTGCCACTGTCTGAACAATGTAAATAACTTCAAGAACTAAGAATACTAACTAAGAACTAAGAACTAAGAATTGGGTAAAGTTTCAATATACTAATTTCTTTTATTTTTTGTTGATGACTGTATGCTTTGTGTTATAGAGATGCTGGGTGGTTTGCCACTGTCTGAACAATGTAAATAACTTCAAGAACTAAGAATGTCACTCAGGAAACTTGACAGATTTTATAGTTCTTTCCCTCCCCTCTTCCTTACTTTGCCTCTGCTAATTACATTAACTCAGGTGTACTAATGTTTTCCCCACAGGTGTACAATGCTGTTATTCTTATCTCCCCTCTCTCCCAAATCTCCCCAAACTACTTATCTCCCCAATTATTTATTTATTTTTTGGTTTTGTGTAATATATTGATGCATTGAATTCCATTGTGTATTTTCTCCCCAGTGTTCCCCCTCTAACTAAGCTCCCCACTCTGATATAATTGTCCTAGGTAATCTCCCCAATGACACAAACAAACACTGCCCTTAACAGACTCCCCAGACTAACCTCCCCATCTCCTGCCTGAATTAACCTCCCCAAAAAGTACAGGGCCCATAATTAACCTTTCCGATTATACTAAAACCGAACACAATCTCCCCATCTCCCCACCAGTCTGATCTCTCCATCTCCTACCCATCTCCCCACATTCGTATCCTGTCAAACTAATTTCCCCATCTCCTCCCCATTCTATTACCACTACACTACCCTTCCCCACCTCCCACAATCTCTCCATAATTAATCTTCCCATCTCTCCTTACTAACCTCCCTATTTCTCTCCCTTTCCAAATGTCACCTCTCACTTCCCCATTTCCCTCTCTCCCCTAACCTTCCCACTTCCCCATACCTTCAAATTAATCTCCCCATCTCCTCCCCATCTCACACCTTAAACTAAGCACACATTTTCCCTTCAGTTTCCTTCTCCCAACTTCTCCAGACTAATCTCCCCACTTTAACCTCCCCATCCGCTCCTCTGATTCCCCATTTCCATCATAAACCAACCTTCCAGTTTCACCACACCTCCCCATCACCTTTCTTTCCCCAACCTCCCCATTTCATCCCCCCACTAATCTCCCCATCTCCCACAGGGCAAGGGCAACGGGTACTCTCCCCCTGCGGCAGTGTTTGATGACGACCCTGGGATCATGAGCGAAGCAGAGACGTCTTCCACGGGGTTCTGCAGGGAGGGTGGGGGGGAAACAGCAAGCCTCTCTCCCCCCAGCCCGCTCCCCCTCCTCCAAGACCCTCGATGCCAGGTCCTTCGGTAAGGCAAGGGGTGATGAGCGAGTGAATGGTGTGTTTTTTGGGGTGTTTTGGGGTGAAAGGGATGGTAAATTTGTTTTTGTGGGTGTGAATGGGGAATGGGGTGGATGAGGGTGTGATTTGGGTGTTTTCGGCTTTTTGGATATCTTAATGAGGGTTTGGGGTGATAATGGGGGTGTTTTGGGTGTTAATGTGGTGAGAATGAGGAAATTTGAAGAGATGGAAATGGGAGAGTGAAAGTTTTGGGGAGTTAAGAGTGGGGAAAGAAAAAGACGTTTGTTTGTTTGTGTTCTTTGAGAGAGAGAGAGAGAGAGAGAGAGAGAGAGAGAGAGAGAGAGAGAGAGAGAGAGAGAGAGAGAGAGAGAGAGATGAAAACACAGAAAGACAAAGAATGATTATAGCAAGGGCAAAAAAGAAACAGTGAGAAAGCGAGAGAAAGAAAGAAAGAAAGAAAAGAAAGGAAATGAACTGGAGAAAGAGGAGGAGGAGGAGGAAGGAAAGATAAAAAGAGGAAGAGAAGAGAAAAAAAAGAAAAAAATCTAATTCATAATTCCGAAAAAATATTCTTAATATAGTTATTTTTTTATTTTAATTCTCTCTCTCTCTCTCTCTCTCTCTCTCTCTCTCTCTCTCTCTCTCTCTCTCTCTCTCTCTCTCTCTCTCTCTCTCTCTCTCTCTCTCTCTCTCTCTCTCTCTCTCTCTAATATCATCTTCATCCTCCTAATCTCCCTCTTCTTACTGGTTGAGAGGAGGAGGAAATAGAGGAAAATAAATGAAGGAAGAAAGGAAGGAAGAAGATAAAAGAGAAGGAAGAGAGGTAATTGGAAGGAATGACCAATAACAGAGAGAGAGAGAGAGAGAGAGAGAGAGAGAGAGAGAGAGAGAGAGAGAGAGAGCACAAGCAAGCAAATAGAATGACAATCAGACACGCGGACATAGACAGAAAATGGCCTCTCTCTCTCTCTCTCTCTCTCTCTCTCTCTCTCTCTCTCTCTCTCTCTCTCTCTCTCTCTCTCTCTCTCTCTCTCTCTCTCTCTCTCTCTCTCTCTCTCTCTCTCTCTCTCTCTCAGAGAAGGCAAGGAATAGCTTAAGTGTTTACTACATGAATTGTAGAATTATTCTGAATAAAATAGACTTGCTTAGAGGAATGGCGTGTGTAGAGAACCTTGATATCATTGCTTTGACAGAAATTTGGTTAGATATTTCATGAAAAGTATTTAATCCAGAAGTTAAGATAGATGGTTATACACTATTCTATAAAGACAGGGAAAAACAGGAGAGGAAGAGGCATCGCATTATATGTTAGGGACACATTACAGTGTTGTATTAACAGTAGAATTAAAACATTTAGCAAAACAGAGTCGATATGGGTAGATATTAAGGAAGGATCACAGTCAGTAGCGCTGGGAGTAGTGTACAGGCCACTTAACAGTACAAAGGAAATTAACACCTCACTGGCAGGAAATAAATAGAGCAGGCAGGTACAGTCAGGTATGTGTGGTAGGAGATTTTAATTTTATGAATATCGACTGGAGCCTGATGGTGGGTAACAGGGAAGCAGAGGAATTTCTTAAGGTAATTCAGGATAATTTTTTCAAAACAGGTAATTGTAGAACCCACAAGGGGAAACAATATTCTAGATTTAATGCTAACTAACAGGGAGGAAGCAGGCACACAGATATAGGTTGGAGGACAGCTAGGTAACAGTGACCAGTGGGAAATTAGGTACAAATTAAAATGGGAGAAAACCTTTAGGAACAAAAAACACTAGTAAAATACCTGACCTTAGGAGAGCAGATTTTGAGGAATTAAAAGGGTACCTCCAAGGAGTTGACTGGCAACGGACACAGGGTGAGGTAGATAAGGCAAGGTGAGGGAGGTGAGGTGAGGTGTGAGGGTGTAGGACAAGAGGAGGCAAGATGTGTCTTGAAGGGTCGGAGGAGGGAGAGAGGGGGAGATGTGTTTATGTTGGAGGAGCAGGTCATGCTGAGATGAGAGAGGTGAGGTTGAGGTAAGTAGATGAGGGAGTGGAGAGGATAGAAGGGGCCAAGATGAGGAGATTAGGTGAAGTTAATGTAGATGAGTCTTATAAATATTTTGTAGATAAATTGCATACAGGGCAGTTAGCAAACATCCCGCAGAGAGCAATAAGATCACAGAAATTACCCTAAATGGATGACTGCAAGGTTAAAACATTATATAGGGCAGAAAAGAAGTGTTTATTTAAGTATATAAAGACAAGGGAAGAGGTTTTAAGGCCACAATATAATGAATTAGTTAAAACAATCAGGAAGTTAATGAGGAAAGCTAAAAGCAGTTATGAATTAAAGGTAGCCAGCCAGGCGAAGACGGACCCCAAGGGATTTTATCAAGTATACAGGACAAAGAATAAGGAAACAATAGGTCTATTAAAGGCAGCAGATGGGGAGCTGGTTAGTTCTGGGGGAGATTAGTAAAATTCTGAATGAATGTTATTTAACTGTCTTCACCCAGGAAAACATGCAGGATATGCCAGATAGTGAACAGGTGTTCACAGCAGATGAGAATGAGAAGCTGACAGATATTTCCATAACTAGGGAGATAGTGGAACAGGAGATAGATAAAAATGTTCAAGACACCAGGACCTGATGAAATATATCCCAGAGTATTTAAGGAATGCAAAGAGGTTATTAGTGAGCCGTTAGTTTCTGTCTTTAGGAAATCACTGGAGTCAGGTGAGGTACCAGTAATGTGGAGGCAGGCTAATGTAGTACCCATCTTTAAGAAAGAAGATAATACTTGAATGTCTAATTACATTAGCTTAACTTCTGTTGTAGGTAAAATAATGGAGTCAATAACAGCAAAGAACATTAGGGAGCATTTAGACAAACATGTAGTACCCATCTTTAAGAAAGAAGATAATACTTTAATGTCTAATTACATTAGCTTAACTTCTGTTGTAGGTAAAATAATAGTCAATAACAACAAAGAACATTAGGGAGCATTTAGACAAACATAACTTGATAAATCAATCACAGCATGGCTTCATGAAGGGGAAGTCTTGCCTGACAAACTTGTTAATTTTTTTACAGTAAAGTGTACAAGGCAGCAGATAATGGTGATAGTTATGACATCCTATATCTGGATCATGCTGTGACACAAAGACAGGTAGATCAGATGCCATCACCTTGCAGGCAGATTTAGATAGGATGAACGAATGGACACAGATGGCAAATGCAGTTTAATATCAACAAATGCAAAGTACTGAGTGTAGGTAGAGGAAAACCCACACAGTAGGTACACAATAAACAACGAAACTCTGGTAGGTTCAGGGTATGAAAAAGATTTAGGGGTTATAGTTAGCTCTGAACTCCGTCTAAGAAAGCAATGTATAGAGGCCAGAAACATGGCAAATAGGGTGGTATTAGGATTAATTTTTAGGAGTGTTAAAAGTAGAAGGCCCGAAGTAATATTAAAGTTATATTTGGCTCTGGTCAGACCTCATCTAGACTATGCTGTGCAGTTTTGGTTCCCACATTACAGGAAAGATATAGGTCTATTAGAATCAGTACAGAGGAGAATGACTAAAAGGATACAGGGGATGAGGAGTATTCCTTACGAGGCGAGACTGAAGCTGTTAAATTTACATTCTTTAGAGAGACGTAGGTTAAGAAGGGACCTGATAGAAGTCTTTAAGTGGTATAAGGGTTATAACAAGGGGGATGTAAGCAAAATTCTTAGGATCAGCAACCAGGATAGAACAAGAAATAACGGGTTCAAGAGAATAACTTAGATTTAAAAAGAGATAGTAAAAAATTGGTTTTCAAATAGACTGGTAGATGAATGGAATGGACTCAGTAATCACATTGTTAGCATTGTTAGTGCTAAAACATTAGGGAGCTTTAAGAGAAGATTAGACGGATTTATGGATGGGGACGATAGGTGGAAAAAGGTAGGTATATTTCATACAGGGACTGCCACATGTAAGCCTGGTCGCTTCTTGCAGCTTCCCCTATTTCTTATGTTCTTATGAAAGGATAGTAGAGGGGAGAGAGGAGAGAGGGGAGAGGGGAGAGGGTTGGCTGTGTTATAAGTTATGTGTTGGAAGGGTAGGAAGGGATGATGGGAGAAGAAGAGGTGGGGAGAGGGTGATTGATGGAAGGGGAGGGGAGAGGGGAAGGTGGATTGGCTTGAATGCAACAGTGAGAACATGGAAGAGGAGGAGGAGTAAAGGAAATTAAAAAAAAAGGGAGGAGGAGGAAGAAGAAATAGGAAGATCAGGAAGTGAAGGTGTAGGAGGAGGAGGAGGGTGAGAAGAAGAGGAACAGGAGGAGGAGGGAGATAAGAAGAAAAAGGAAGAGGAAAAGTAAAGAATAATTGCAAATTAAGGAAGAGGAAGAGAGAGAGAGAGAGAGAGAGAGAGAGAGAGAGAGAGAGAGAGAGAGAGAGAGAGAGAGAGAGAGAGAGAGAGAGAGAGAGAGAGAGAGAGAGAGAGAGAGAGAGAGTCAACAGGTTGTTTTGGAATAATAATGTGAATGATTGTCTCCCTCCTCCTCCTCCTCCTCCTCCTCCTCCTCCTCCTCCTCCTCCTCCTCCTCCTCCTCCTCCTCCTCCTCCTCCTCCTCCTCCTCCTCCTCCTCCTCCTCCTAGCTCTCCTCCAGACATCATAGAAGTTATGAATAATTCTCTCTCTCTCTCTCTCTCTCTCTCTCTCTCTCTCTCTCTCTCTCTCTCTCTCTCTCTCTCTCTCTCTCTCTCTCTCTCTCTCTCTCTCTCTCTCTCTCTCTCTCTCTCTCTCTCTCTCTCTCTCCCCTCAATCTCTCCATTCCCCCCTCATTCAATCTCTGCTTATTTCTCCTCTCCCCTCCTGAGTGTCTCCCTACTCTCCCAATACACTAACCTTTTCCTCCCCCTGTTGCTCCCCACGCCCCTCTGAACCCCTCTACCTCACTGACACATCTCCCCAAACTAACCTTCCCTTCTCTCCCCCTCCCATATCCTGACCTCACTAACATCAGCTCCCACCCCCATTCCACACTCCCACACCTGTCACTTGTCTCCCCACGCCTTCTCCCCAGGCTAACTTCCTCCTTTTTATCTCCGCAGAATCGGACGCTAACAGTTCCTCTTGGGATGACGACCCAGGTATCATGAGCAAGGCTGAGACTTTCTCCACTGGGCGCAGCAGGAACGTGAAGCCTCGGACCTCCCTTCCAATAGTGCACACGCCCTCCAAGACCCTCGAGCGACCCCTGGGTGAGTGTGTGAGGGTCAGGGAGGAAGGGAAACTAGACTGCAGTAAGGGTTTTGGGGAGAGTGGGTGGGGTGTGTGGGTGATGGAGGAATGGGTGCCTGTGTGTTATGGAAATGAATGAATGAGTGTGATGGGGAGGAGAGATGGGTGAGGGGAGGGTAAGGGGGGAGAGAGAGAGAGAGAGAGAGAGAGAGAGAGAGAGAGAGAGAGAGAGAGAGAGACAGAGAGATTGATTCTTTTAGTTTATTATTATTCTTTATTACTTTTTAGTGTGTTTCTCTCTCTCTCTCTCTCTCTCTCTCTCTCTCTCTCTCTCTCTCTCTCTCTCTCTCTCTCTCTCTCTCTCTCTCTCTCTCTCTCTCTCTCTCTCTCTCTCTCTCTCTCTCTCTCTCTTAATCTCTTATTCCCTTTTCTTCCTTTCTTCCTTCCCTCCTATCTTTGTTTCTCTTTCCTCCTCCTCCTCCTCCTCCTCCTCCTCCTCCTCCTCCTCCTCCTCCTCCTCCTCCTCCTCCTCCTCCTCCTCCTCCTCCTCCTCCTCCTCCTCCTCCTCCTCCTCCTCCTCCTCCTCCTCCTCCTCCTCCTCCTCCTCCTCCTCATTCATTCTACCTAACAAGAAATAATGGATTCAAGATTATACCCAAACGTTTTAAATCCCACAAGGCCAAACATTTTTTCTTTAATCGTATAGTAAATATATGGAGTAAACTTCCTGCAGAAATTGTGAACAGCAATACTACTGAATCAGTTCATCCTAAACATTTGCACTTTGTTTTTCCACAGAGCAATAAGAAATTAGAATTGACAGAGAAACCAGACAAGGGACTGCATTTGAAGAAGCACAAGAACCAAGAAATTACATCATTCAATGAAATGACAACAAATCTAAAGTAAGAATTTACATAGTTTTCATTTTGGTTTACATTCTGAAAGGTAACAGTAACATGGATATGTTTTTATATTGAAATCTTTCTCTGATTGCATACAAATGGTACCAATCAACAAATAATAATGTAATACTTAGAAGCTGGGAATTCCAATCACTGGTAGATAAAATGAACCACCATTCTAGAGTGTACATAACTAAGGAATTAATATACTGGTTAACTGTCACACCAGCATCAACAGAATAACAACAATTGTTGAGTAGAGTCTATAGGAGGCAGGGAAGGAGGCATGTAGTCAGTTTTAGAGAGCAGTTATTATGAAATCAGCTGTAGAATATTCCTAAGATGCAATACTACTGGAGTCTGTCAGCTTGAAGACAGTTTATTAAAGAAGGGAAGTTCATGAGATATAAAGCCTTTGATTATTCAGTTTCATTTCCAAAGTAACATTTATTTATTGGTGTGTTGCTTCCTGTAAATAGTAAAGCCTTGACAGCACTGCATCTCTCACACCACGCTGTAACTGTTGAGAGAACCATAACCCTTAGAGAGAGGAGGAGGGAATCCTTGGTTTATGTTCAGTAAAGCCCTGTATTCTTGTCATGGCAATGTAGAATGGAGGCGTCATTGGTTTATGTTCAGTAAAGCCCTGTATTCTTGTCATGGCAATGTAGAATGGAGGCATCATTGGTCACATACTGTTCTAATGTATGTGCACTTGCCACGCTGTTCACCAGGCAAAAGGCGTTGCAGAAAGAGCGCAAGATCACTGTGTTGTGGGAGAAGAGAGTCCCTTAGTGGTCAGCTGGTGACGGTCCACAACCACAGCCACTTTGAAGAGAATGGCCTCAGCCACGACCACCTTGCTCAAGAAAATATCACGTTGACAGAGCTGATTAAAGAACTAGAAGATAAGCTCAAACTTTCAAAGGTACCACAAGTGTCTTTGTATATTAGTTTGGTGTACTTTGTAAGATTAATCATTACTGAAAACAATACATGGAGTACGTGAGGTTGTGTGTTTGTTTATGCACGGAGACAGTTTCCTTAAAAATGGGTAAAGAGTACTATGGTGCTTTAGATGTGGAAGGATGAGTGGAAGGAATGCTTGGAGTGTGCAAGGCTCAAGTGTATGCAGAAGAGCACTGACAGGAGTGTGAGGACTACTCTGTCATGACCGTGTCTTTAAGACATGAACAAATGATGCAGTGTGGGAATCATGAAGGTGTAAAAATGCAGGATATGGATGGGATGCTACATCAGCAGTTTTTGTCATTAAGGCTGGTAAAGTGAAAGATTTGTTAATCACTTTGGTCTTTAGTTGATGCTTCTGGTGAGGCTTTCCTGTTTAAACTTGGCATAATATATATAAAATGATGTGGCATGTTAAACAAGTTAACTTACTGCCTTCTTGTGTCTTTCACAGATAGAAATCAAAGACGTCACAAGACAGAATAGTGAGCTGCATGCACTTATCACAGAGTATAAAGTCACTCCCTCAGAGGAAAAAGACAAGGATGGCACCTCTTCATGTGAGAACTCAGAAGCTAAATGTGAGCTACCATCCACATGAATATATATTTGTATATCAAACTGACATTCTCCATGGAGGGAGGCTTTCCAAAGTGCACACACACACACACACACACATCTCTGCATCAGGACTCAACAGCCAGACTGATAAACAATTACTTCACCCAAGATGATCAGCTGATAGGATTAGCTGTGGATTAGCCTCCTGTGGTGACTAGGCCAGCAGATAATTTTGTGAGCTGCCAGTCATCATGGTCCTGGTGTCTGAGGTGCTGCTTTTGCATTTTCCCAGTCATGGGTTGAGGCCACATCACATTTATTCATTCACAGTTGCTCTTAGTTATCTCTGTTACAAGTTTAAATTTTTCCTGGCTCCACAGACATTTCTGGTGCATCTAACCCTCTCTCCATTGCCCTTCTATTTCCCTTAGTCTTATACCCACTTCTTACATTACGTCTAATTACTTCCATTGGTCATTCTTGTCTGGCCCTCTGTTGCATCAATTTTTCACCTCCAGGTACAGATACCAAGGGGAAATTGCTGGGTCAAGTGGCTACACTGACATCTGAGGTTAGCAGGTTGGAGAGTGAGTGCAGCAGTCTTCAGGTTCAGCTAGACTGTGAGAGCGATAAGTATAACAAACTGCTGGGAGAATCTCTTGCTCATGAAAAGTTGTCTGAAGATGTCATAACTGAACCAAAAGGTAAGAAAGTTTATATTCTCTAATAATAAAGCAAATAATTTTTCCTCACTGATGCTCAATTTTTTTAATTAATAACAAAATAAAAGCATTGTTATTGGATTTGTTTATTGAGGCTGTATTAAGAAAAGTTGAGAGAAACAAACTTATTGTTTTATCAGGAGAAACAACAAGATTGGGAGGAACTGAGCTTGAATAGAAGCTGCAACTGAATCATCTGTAAAAGTGAAGTGGAGGAAGTGTTTACTGTTTACTCTATGCCATTTCCTTGGTCTTTTAATGAAGAATTTTATCCTTTTTCAGGTGACTACATCACCATCTACCAGTTGCAGCGAGGAGTGATGAAGCAGCAAGCTCGAGAACGCCAGTTAGACCTTGCCAGCCTCCATCATGAATGAGAGGAAATGAAGCAAAACCACTCAGCAGGTTAGTGCTCTCTTTTGCATCTCACACACTTCTTATTCATGTCATGGCAGATTAGTGATTTCTGCTGCATCTCACACAATTCTTATTCAATTGCTGGCAGGTTAGTGATCTCTGCTGCATCTCAAACGGTGTAATGTAACCTTCCAGAGAAATCTACCCCTCATTTATTAGTTAACAGGAGTGTTTAATGTACTTAATGTGATTAGCCAGGATCAAGGGTCAACTTCTTCACTGACCATTTAGTCTCAGGTGATGTATCTGTCCTCCATGAGTCACCAGAGACACATAAGGGTGTTGTAAGTGAAATTTCATCTATTAGATTTATTCAAAATGTGAATTAACACAGTTGTTTCCTGCAGGATTTGATATCAAAGCTGGTGCAGGAAAAGGAAGCAGATCATGACCTTGAGCAGCTCGAGAAGATAAGCAGCGTCCTTAAGAGTCCAGTTGCTATCATTAGCAGTGTTGGTGAGTAGTAAAAACTGAGCCATCTTATGAAGTGCAACAAAACATTATTATTATCTTCATAATTTTCTTGAAATAAACAGATTTCTGTGGCATGTTGCTCATTAGCACTTTAATATCAGATAACACCAGTTATTTATGTAATGATGTAATGTACTAAGTAGATGAAATACAAGTGGCATCTGCTAACACTCTTGATGTGGAACAGGAACCAGTGAGTCTGAGACACCCACCAGCAGTGGAAAGGTGGCTGACGAGCGCCTCAAACACCAAAAAAGACCAAAACTGTTACTGCTGCCACACTGCCACCACTTCCACTGACACCAAAAGCCCAACTGTGCAGAGAATCCTGGACCTCCGCAATGAAATGGAGTCCACCAGTCACCTGGAGCACTTTAGCCTCCAAAAGTTCCATCCGTGTCCATTGTGTTTGGGTAAACTTATCACTGTATAAGGGGACAAGTATCAGTGTATGGTTACTATATACTCATTTGTACTTAAAGATGTCATGTCACATCATTCTCTCTCTCTCTCTCTCTCTCTCTCTCTCTCTCTCTCTCTCTCTCTCTCTCTCTCTCTCTCTCTCTCTCTCTCTCTCTCTCTCTCTCTCTCTCTCTCTCTCTCTCTCTCTCTCTCTCTCTTTCTTTCTTTCTTTCTTTCTTTTGTTGCATATTTTACTGCTTTACATTCCTCCCCACAGTATTTTTTCATCTACTTTATGACTGCAGTAGTTTTATCATCCCAGTGTATGCCGTATCCACTCTGAAACTGTAATTCACCAATCAGCTCAAATGTGTCTCAGTTTTGATAATCATTAATTTGTTTCAGCTACACAACCACTCTGATAAGGGACAAAATCTACTTCACCAGTCATCTATGTCATACAGTCATATATATTCATACATATGACAAAATACTCTTCCTAAGACCTGTCCATCTATCTAAGGTACCACATAACATTTAAAACTTACAATATTGTGTTTAATTCATGAACACTTTTTTGTCTATCTATGTAGACTTGAAATTGTATTGCGTATAGACTTGAAATGTATTGGGAGTTTTCTTTATCTCTCATTCTATACCTAACACCTGTTCCTAAGAATCCCCAGGTGATAGCCATGGTGACTGGCTGGTCTCCTACTGAGTGGCTGGGGTTTTCCAAAAGTGAGGGTTGGTGTTCTATACCATACCATGTGCCCTGTTTGTATTCCTTCTTTGTCCTCTGTATTATATTCTATGTAAAGATGGTGCTGGGGTGGGATCTACTTCTTATTCCCTAAAAGTGATGGGGAGTGACACTGGGCAGCATTGATTTGCTCCTTAGAGATGGCTGGGTTCCTGTGGATGAGTGGGCCATGCTGTGCTTTGTCAAGGATGGTGTTTGGTATTGTGATGACTCTTGCCACAATCAAGTGTCTCCCACAGAGTAGTGGAGTACCTATGTATGGTGTTGACCCAAGCTGTCCAGGTCTCATCCAATGCCTTAATATGATTTAGATTATCAAAATGGTTTAACTCACCATTTAATCAGCTGACTGATTTGAATAGAGAAGTATGTAATGTGTTGTAGACTAACCATCTCTGCCAGCATGGTCAGACTCTTGGTAGTAACCCAAAGCGCTCCTAGGTAGTGAGTATCATTGCACATAATGATCTTTACTTTGTCAGTAATTCAATGATACTGAATATTACTCTACTGGATTTTGCTCAGCACTGCTTGGTAACTTTTGGCCATAATCCTTGGTCTGGAATGATATGAAGCCATGTTTTTACATTCCATATGAGACAGGCAAGCACTATGCTTTGCCTGACTGATACCTGTACTTTGCATTTATGACCCCAGGTAGTTCATCACTCTCTCTCTCTCTCTCTCTCTCTCTCTCTCTCTCTCTCTCTCTCTCTCTCTCTCTCTCTCTCTCTCTCTCTCTCTCTCTCTCTCTCTCTCTCTCTCTCTCTCTCTCTCTCTCTCTCTCTCTCTCTCTCTCTCTCTCTCTCTCTCTCTCTCTCTCTCTCTCTCTCTCTCTCTGTTTGGAATTATACTGTATATTAGGAAATATCATTAAAGAGTGTGTGTGTGTGTGTGTGTGTGTGTGTAAAAAGTGTTTGCATTATTGTGCATTTGATGTTATAGCCCCAGGTTCTTAAAGTTTTCTGGTTTCATGATTTATAAAGATTGCTATTTTTAATAAAGTTATTGAAATTGTTATTGAGTGTTTGTATTGAACTCATTAGCTTTGTAATAGTGTGCGTCTCATCATGCATTCATTAATGATGTAGAGTGGAAATGTCCACTCCTATCATGCATAATATCAATGCATTATTGGTTTATGTTGTTATTTGTGTATAAATTGTAAAGTTATGCCAGTCTATTTTAGTACAAACTAAATATCAGCTGGAAGAGAGGACAGGTAATGGCACACTAAAACACAGGAAGGGACAATGATATAACCATCCAATTTAACAATACACAGAGGAAGAAGAATGAGAAAGCAATAAAAATGGATTATTTAATGGATGATTAATAGACCCTCATTTATAATCTTATTTCAGGCAAGAATATTAAAAGAGACAGCTGGCTTGCCCTTTGTACTTGTTCAGCTTGCCCTTAGCATTTGTTCATACATGACAGAATGAGAGATCTATGGGTGGGGGTGACACCTGGAAATGGGTATGATTCATGAAGGGATTGATTGATTGGTTGACTGATTAAGAAAAAAAAACGTAGCAGTGGAGGGTGGGGGGGAAGGCGCCCCCAACTTTCCAGTCATATATGGCGTGGAAGGGACAATACCAGCAAAGAAAAATATGAGAAAATGCATAATTTACTACAAAACCCAAAATGCGAAAAAAAACCTTGCCAAATTGAACCTTCCCACGAAGGTAATGAATGGAGTTTTGATGCAATGAGCCACAGTTACTTAAAACACTCAACAAATATAACACCTGCCAAAAAAATAAAATAAATAAATAAAATAAATAAATTAATAAATAAATAAAGATAAAAACGCGAGGAAACCTTTAAATTATCACAACGCGAAAAATACACACACGCTAAACTGGATGCGTCATTAATTAATAGTCATTGGGACTGTTATCCCCCCAATAGTTTATAGCCCCTCTCCTATTCATTGCTCCCCCCTTCCCTGCCTTGAGGAACACCTTCACTTATGGCCTGCTGTTGGTCAGATTTAAGCCATTTTAACCTCGAATTACATACAATACATATACATACATACATATTGTCTCCTTGCAATAATTATAATAGTCTTCCTGGCTTAATTTTTGTTTATTCATTATTCCTTATGTGTTTATTTATTAATTATTTGTAATTTGTCTAATTCCTTGTTTTATTTAGCCTCGGTATTTAACTAAGCATTTTTTTTTTCACTTTCTGACTGTGGCCCTTGCAATGAACGGCTTAATTGTTTATTTACTGTTCCTTACGAGTTTATTGATTATATGTGAGTTATTTATTTGATATTCATGATTTTTTTTTTTAACTTCGTATTTCTTTATATGATAGTTTTATCTTTTCGTGTTTTCTGGCTTAAGTTTTGTTTGTTACTCCTTGTTTGTGTTATTAGGTGTGTCATTAATTATTTGTCTTATTTCTCGTAGTTTAATGGAATTTTTAGCACTTTAATTATTAGAGTTCCTCACCAGTCATTTTATTCGAGAGAGAGAGAGAGAGAGAGAGAGAGAGAGAGAGAGAGAGAGAGAGAGAGAGAGAGAGAGAGAGAGAGAGAGAGAGAGAGAGAGAGAGAGTCTAAATGAATAAAAAATAATAATAATCAGTTACAGTATTTTATTTATAAACAAGAACAATTCATGATAATAATAATAATAATAATAATAATAATAATAATAATAATAATAATAATAATATTTAAATACAAGGAGGAAAATGTGTAATAATAATAATAATAATAATAATAATAATAATAATAATAATAATAATAATAATAATAACAATAACTGCTTTTATCTTACTCACACAGATAAATAGTTTTATAAATAGTTTATTGACCATAAACATTGTGTACATACACACAAAATTAAATAGAACAGATAAAAATTTCAAAATGTAGTCAGTGACACACAGAAGACTGGTGACAAAACCTACTAAAGCCCATTAAATGATTGGGTGTCTCAAGTTTCCACATCATCAGTGGAACACTGCTTCTGAGCACTCAGGGATGGACAAGCTTTTCATGGCTTGTGTGAATGGAGACAAGACGTGTAGGGGATTTATTTGTTCTGTTTTTTCTTGTCCTACTCTCTCTTCCTCCCTCTTGACTCTTCCTTTGCTTCATCCTACTCTTTCTCTTGCTCATTCTTTCTCTCTCTCTCTCTCTCTCTCGCTCTCTCTCTCTCTCTCTGGACTTTTCAGACATAGCTCCTTATGATTTTTTGGCAATCCCAAACCTGTTGACAGTATCCTTATCTGAGAGCCAAGGAGACCATGCAGAATGTGGCAGCATACCTATCATTGGTTGCAGAAGCGTTTGAGCAGTGGAGTGATGGATGATTGTAGGAATGTGGTGGCACTGCTATCCACCATGACATTCATCCACATAACAGAACCATCTCACATGGTGCATTCAGCCTCAGGGAGAGGAACCTCTGTAGCCTTGGGCAGTAGCCCTTGGTCAGGTTTGCTCCAGAGTCAAACCTGCTTACCATCCGAGAATACCTTGGGGAGGAATGAGGAAGCCTTTTGCTCTGAACCCATGAAAATTGTTCAACCCTATAAGGGAAAAATATGAATGTTGAACAAATTGATGAGAAATGGAAGGATTAATGGGCTAAGTGTGTTGGATTACAAAGGGGTTTCTTTGAAGGACATTTTGAATGATACCATAAATGTGTGGCACCCAGGATGAAGGTGGTCTGCAGGGTGGTCTGTGTCAGGGGGATGATGGCAGACAGCAGCAGCAGCAGCACCGTGACAGCTCAAGCATCCTGTTGAAATTATCACTTTTTAAATGGTGAAAGGTGAAGGAAAAACCTGTCTCCATGGAATGTGGAAGTACACAACAACAACTCTGAAAGATTTCTTACAATAATAAGTCATCATTCATTGTATCCTTTCTTGTTGGCCACAAGATTATCATACAAATTTAACAGACATCTGCAAATTTGTATCTCTAGCTGTTATTAAATATGATATTAAGTTTGATGAATGTATTTATTTCATTTTACATGAAAGTTGTTGATTGCAAAAAAAAAAAATAACCAAAATATATTTTGACTTTTACTTTACAATGCCTTAACTGTTTGCTTTTAAAAAATTATGTAGATTGATTTTCTCATTTTAAGACTTAAAGTCTAGACAACTAACTGGCCTTAAATTTTTCTGATATACAAATAAAGTAACAAAGAGAGCACATTTCACTAACACTCATGGTGAAGTGTCCACCAATGATGGTGAAGGAGGTACACATGTAAACTCCAATCTGAGCAATGACCAACACAATTTGTCCAGCTGCATGTCTCCATCGGGCACAAACTCCACCTCCTGCATCTGTGTCATGCCCACCACCACCGTCACCATGGCAACACTGAAAAGTGGAATCTTATCATTCACACTGTTACAAAAAATGTACTCCCCATATATATATATATATATATATATATATATATATATATATATATATATATATATATATATATATATATATATATATATATATATATATATATATATATATATATATATATATATATATATATATATATATATATATATATATATATATATATATATATATGGATTGCTATTCCCAACATTAAAAATTCTTCAGCTAATCTTACTTTGATATTTTGCATCCAATATTAACTACAATTTTTTCCTATGATATTTTCCAACTACACTTAAAGCCTTTCACTGTGAAACAAAACAATTAGCAGCATCAGAAGCAATGCATGCTCCTTTATAACCATCTACAAGATGTAAAGTTGGCATTTTGCAATTTCTTCCCAGTTCTAAGACTGGATGTGGTTGTAGAACAAATAAAGATGTCTTGAGAGTGACTGGATAATTAAAATCCCCCATAATTATGCAATTATTAATGCAGCAAATGTCCACAATAAGGTCATAAAGTTTTTTGTCCGTAGCGGGTGACTGGACTACAGGATGATAGACGAGACCTAATGTTATTTTACAAGATTTATTTTCTAAGTGGATGAAAGTGACATCTATATTAGCAATGGTTGGGATTGGGAGTAAATGAGGACCAAGATTACCTTCCCTATATTAATGTGTTAGTTTTCATATTTATTGAGAGAGAGAGAGAGAGAGAGAGAGAGAGAGAGAGAGAGAGAGAGAGAGAGAGAGAGAGAGAGAGAGAGAGAGAGAGAGAGAGAGAGAGAGAGAGAGAGAGAGAGAGAGAGAGAGAGAGAGAGAGAGAGAGAGAGAGAGAGAGAGAGAGAGAGAGAGAGAGAGAGAGAGAGAGAGAGAGAGAGAGAGAGAGAGAGAGAGAGAGAGAGAGAGAGAGAGAGAGAGATTGATTTCCATGTGAGAGTGTGGTTTTTAAGTATGCTATAGAGGACACACTTATTCATTCACTACACCCCACAGACTTGCAATATGTCCCCATAGCATTAGTTACAGACAACATCCTCTTATATACCAGTCTGTGTCAACTTTCTCTGATGTACTCCAGCCCAGAGACCCACAACAGAGTAAGCGTGGAGAAAAAGAATAGAAGACACACAGAATGGATGAATAGAGATGCTGTGGTTTGTAAAAATATGGTGTAAGGTCTGTTGGCTTTGGTGGGAATGGTTTTCCAATCATTCCTCTCTTGCACAACCATTTTGCTTCATAAACAGGCATCTCTCTTTCATCTTCCCACCAAACACTGCTATTCCACCTTATATTTATGTATTTGCATGCTTATCTTCTCAAATTGTTCCCCTTCCATTCTCTCCGCATGTCCAACTCTCTCCTCCTTTCTGTGGTTGCTCACTCACTCCGCTGTTCCTCCACATTCATGACTATATATGATGCACATGTGCTTTATAATCAATCAAATGTTTCATGTAGATGATGTGTTCATTCACACACAGTTCCCCCTCCTCCCTGTTTCATTCATTGCCCTTTTGCTCTCTCTCTCTCTCTCTCTCTGTGTGTGTGTGATTAACCTAAGGTCATCTGCTGGTCACCCGGCCAGCCATTTCCCTATGGAAAGAGCTCAGAGCTCATGGTGACCGATCTTCGGGTAGGACTTAGGCCAATGACACACCACCCACCGGGACAGTGAGGTCACAACACCTCGGGTTACATCTTGTACCTAGTTGCTGCTAGGTGAACTGGGGCTACACATTAAGAGGCTTGTCCATCTGCTTCACCGTGCCCGCCATTCGAACCCGGGCCTTGTTGGTTGTGAGCCGAGCGTGCTAACCACTACACTACATGATGTGTAAGTGTGTGTGTGTGTTCTGTGTGTGTGTGTGTGTGTGTGTGTGTGTGTGTGTGTGTGTGTGTGTGTGTGTGTGTGTGTGTGTGTGTGTGTGTCTGTGTGTGTGTAGTGATGCAGCTGGGAAGGTCGTCTTATGGCAATTATTGATGAATGAAGGTAAAGGATGCGTGTCTATTACTTCTCTTTGTGTGTGTGTGTGTGTGTGTGTGTGTGTGTGTGTGTGTGTGTGTGTGTGTGTGTGTGTGTGTGTGTGTGTGTGTTTGTGTGTATACATAACACACACACATACACACACACATAAAAAGTATTAATGACATGCGCATCCATTACCTTCATTTGTCAATAATTATCATAAGGCAACCTTCTCAGCCGCATCAGCACACACACACACACACACACACACACACACACACACACACACACACACACACTCACACACACAGAAATTATATTAGAAATGATTAGAAATTAGATAAGTTACCACTCACGAGCCTACGCGACGCCATGTATGTGAGCAACGCATGTTTTTAAGCATCTGGAGCAAAGTGGTTAAAGGAAAACTTTTTGACTTGAAATGTAATTAGATTCATCAGTTATTTTTTCTGGCTGACATTGTTTTTGGAAGGTGGCACTTAAAAGATATGTGAATGCTGTATCTCGATATAAACAAACATTCACAAATACTCATTCCATTATGTGTCTGTCATTAGGCCCTCAAATAAACAACAAATTAAGTGAGAAGTTACCATCTCCCTTCCTGGCTTGCGCTCCAGTTGCTCTGAGTTGTAGCAGCAGCGACGTGTGGCACCCAGGATGAAGGTGGTCTGCAGGGTGGTCTGTGTCAGGGGGATGATGGCAGACAACAGCAGCAGCACCGTGACAGCTCAAGCATCCTGTTGAAATTATCACTTTTTAAATGCTGAAAAGTGAAGGAAAAAGCTGTCTCCATGGAATGTGGAAGTACACAACAACAACTCTGAAAGATTTCTTACAATAATAAGTCATCATTCATTGTATCCTTTCTTGTTGGCCACAAGATTATCATACAAATTTTCCATAGACATCTGCAAATTGGTACCTCTAGCTGTTATTAAATATGATATTAAGTTTGATGAATGTATTTATTTAATTCTACATGAAAGTTGTTGATTGCAAAAAAAAATAATAACCAAAATATATTTTGACTTTTACTTTACAATGCCTTAACTGTTTGCTTTTAAAAAATTATGTAGATTGATTTTCTCATTTTAAGACTTAAAGTCTAGACAACTAACTGGCCTTAAATTTTTGTGATATACAAATAAAGTAAGAAAGAGAGCACATTTCACTAACACTCATGGTGAAGTGTCCACCAATGATGGTGAAGGAGGTACACATGTAAACTCCAGTCTGACCAATGACCAACACAATTTGTCCAGGTGCATGTCTCCATCGGGCACAAACTCCACCTCCTGCATCTGTATCATGCCCACCACCACCGTCACCGTGGCAACACTGAAAAGTGGAATCTTATCATTCACACCGTTACAAAAAATGTACTCCCATATATATATATATATATATATATATATATATATATATATATATATATATATATATATATATATATATATATATATATATATATATATATATATTATATATATATATATATATGGATTACTATTCCCAACATTAAAAATTCTTTAGCTAATCTTACTTTGATATTTTGTATCCAATATTAACTACAATTTTTTCCTATGATATTTTCCAACTACATTTAAAGCCTTTCACTGTGAAACAAAACAATTAGCAGCATCAGAAGCAATGCATGCTCCTTTATAACCATCTACAAGATGTAAAGTTGGCATTTTGCAATTTCTTCCCAGTTCTAAGACTGGATGTGGTTGTAGAACAAATAAAGATGTCTTGAGAGTGACTGGATAATTAAAATCCCCCATAATTATGCAATTATTAATGCAGCAAATGTCTGCAATAAGGTCAAAGCTTTTTGTCCGTAGCGGGTGACTGGACTAGAGGATGATAGACGAGACCTAATGTTATTTTACAAGATTTATTTTCTACCTGGATGAAAGTGAAGTCTATATTAGCAATGGTTGGGGTTGGCTGTAAATGAGGACGAAGATTACCTTCCCTATGCTAATGTGTTAGTTTTCATATTTATTGAGAGAGAGAGAGAGAGAGAGAGAGAGAGAGAGAGAGAGAGAGAGAGAGAGAGAGAGAGAGAATCAAGCCATTTGAAGTACATTTTTAGTTCCTTTACTTACACCATATTGCCTCTCTCTCTCTCTCTCTCTCTCTCTCTCTCTCTCTCTCTCTCTCTCTCTCTTAATAAATATGAAAACTAACACATTAACATAGGGAAGTTAATTCTAAAGACAGTCCTTATATGAAGCAGTAGTCTGACCCCCCCCCCTCTCTCTCTCAGGTGGAGTTGGCAAGGTACCATCTCTGTCCCCGCCAATGTCTCTCATGACTTCGAGACGCCTCACTGTAACCTAACTTAATCTCACCTCACCTAACGTAATCTAACCAAACCTCACCTCACCTCACCTAATCTAACCAAACCTCACCTCACCTAATCTAACCAAACCTCACCTCACCTAATCTAACCTAACCTCAACTAACGTAATCTAACCAAACCTCACCTCACCTAACCTAACCAAACCTCACCTCACCTAATTTAACCAAACCTCACCTCACGTAACCTAATCTAACCTAACCTCACCTAACATAATCTAACCAAACCTCACCTAATCTAACCTAACCTCACCTCCTCTCATCTAACCTACTCATTCCTCACCTAATCTAACTTAACTTCTTCACTTATGCTAGTTTAACCTAATACAACCTTTGCTAACTCAATTACCTTAACTAACCTAATTAATCTGCTATAACTTAACATGATCTAACGTAACCTATGTCATCCAAATCTTACTTTAATCTAATCTAATCTAACTTATGCAAGTTAATGTAAATTCATCTAATATAACCTAAACTATGCTAGTCTAACCTATCCTTAACTTACCTAACCTAACACACTATCTTAACCAAACCTCACCTCATCTTTTACACAGCCAAACCTTACTTAACCTTACAATCTAACACACTTCAACTTACGTGGCCTAACCTAACCTAACATCACCTATTCTTAATTAACCTCACCTAAACCTTACCGACACTAACTTAAAACCTACCTATGCTTACATCACTTCTATATCCTCATCCTCCTCCTCTTCCTCTTCCCTAACACAGTGACTCAGCGAAGCCGTCAAGAAAACACGTAATTTCTGAATACTATCTTTAAGAGCTCCACCCAGTCAGCCCTCTTCCTCCTCCTCCTCTTTCCTGACCCCCATCCTCCCTTCTTTACTCACGTGTCTCTCCCTCCCTACACACACACACACACACACACACACATAGCGGGTCTCACAAGGGTAATACACACATACATACGGACACTGACCCACCACACACACCCAGTCACCCACACCCACCCACATACATGTACACACGGACGCACACAGCCTGTCACCCTTACGTCAAACAGATTACACCTTTCTTCTCCCTGTCACTCATCCATCACACATTCCAGTATCTCTCTCATCTTCTACTCTGTTAAATAACCAGTTAACACTCCCAGCCTCCCTAGCCGGCGAGTTATTCTCACTAGAAGCATATGACCCTAAGAATACGTCACATGGCGCGGTCAGAGAGAGCTAGCCTGCCCTGGTCTGCCTACGCGAATCGAAAGCGTTTGTTTGGGTACGGTTTAAAGGGACGAAGGTTTAAAGGGACGAAGGTTTAAAGGGACAGTCTCTGCGTGAGTGTGTTTGGTCAAATGCTGAATACTCACGCCTGGTTCGTCATACAGCCACATGGACAGACACAGATCACTCTTTTTTTTTTTTTTTTTTTTTTTTGAGATTTGTCACGTTGGAGTGACGCGGGCCTTTGCCTTTCGGCGGCCCGGGGAACAGATCACTCCTCCACGACACACACACATACATACAAACACACAAAAACACTAACTAGTAACTGTACCTTTAGTTTCGTCTGCTGTCAAAATATTCTTCCATTACTAATGTAACCCACATTCCCTAGTGGTATACTTTCCTCGGAACACCCATATTTTTAAGAGCTTTTTATCCACCATATATGTCTCGGTTAACTAGGATCTTGGCTGGAAATTAAACTATATTGTATCAGTGTGGTCATCTTGAGGTCCCGGATGAAATGGCGGGCTGGGATTGGCTATTCACGACCCGTTGTCATGGTGATGGTAGATGCCATTCACTTGACTGCTCATATTTTCTCGCTATTGAAAGGAGTTTATTAGAGCGTAACTGAAGCGTGTAAAGGCATGATTCCGCACTATACTATTAAGATATTGTAGTTCTGAAGTGTTCCTAGGGTTAGTAGGCTTGGATAAGGAATATAACACAATTTAGATGGTGTGAAGAGCGGATGTTTTCGCGCGAAATTCAAACAATTCCAGCCTCTGATATGATTACGTACTAGACTTAAGATATTGTAGTAAGAAAGTATCTGTGGGGTTAATAAGCTTGGGTAAAGAGTATAGGGGAATTTAAAGGACGTTTAAGAGACGGAGTGTGAGGAGGTGTGTCAGCGCGAGATTCAAGTAATTCCAACCTGTTTGAGTTGATTCCACAGAAGACTCTTAAGATATTATATTGTTGAAGTGTTCCTAGGGTTATTAAGATTGGGTAAAGAGTATAAGGGAATTTAAAGAGTGGATAAGGGAGGGAGTGTAGCGATTTGATGTCATACAGACCAAAGCCAGGTTACAGAGGGGTTTTATCTTGTAAAGGGAGCGGCTCTATGGCTTAACTGAGTACTATAATTAATCCATTTCCGTGTTTTCTTGACCGAGTGACGAGGGAGAAGAAAAAACGAGGAAGAGACATCAGCCACTGAACCACGGACGAAAATAAACTTAGTGGCTGAAGACAGGGAGAGGAGTGAAGGTCCTTCCTCACTGCTCCCTATATAAGACACCATACACGCTAGAACACCTGGCCATAAATCAAGAAACACGTGCTATTACAATACAGGTGAAGCTTAAGAATACGTCAGTAATTCAGCAACAGACGATATTTCACAACTCTGCTCCTCAAAACTTCTCGCAACGCAACCGGAATGTTTTAGAATGTTGCTCTTGTTCTGCTGTAGTTAAATGAATTACAGAACAAACACGGAAGATAGATTTTTTCTTTTTTACCCAGAAACATAAAAACGTACATAATTTCTACTAGAACCTGATAAAAGTTAAGAGAGATAAGACGCAAGATCGTTTGAGAATATGAGTTTCTCTTCTGTTATAACAAAATTACTGAACAAACAAGAATAGCTGGATTTTTGTGCTAGTCATGAAAATGCCTTTGAAAACCTAAATAACAGACCAGAACATGATAAAAGTTCAGATAAGACGCGGGAAGATATGATAACACGGATTCCTGTTTTGTAATAAGTTGAATTACAATTGGACGTCAATTGGAAGGAGAAATATTGCCCAGAATTCCGTGTTTTTTGTTCGCTTTTTAAATGTACGGTTCGTTTTTCTCATTGTGTCTCTTTTCGTGATACCTGAACACTGATGACGCAACATTCTCTCCTTATCCCTATGAATCTGAAGGAAGCATCACGTCACCTAAACTGCTGATATCTCTTTATGGTTCCTTAGGTAAATACGAGCAAGATAAACAGTAACGCCTTGACTGTTAATCTTTCCTAGATATAAATAACTGACGGTAGCGCCTTAATGTTAAACCTTTCTTATTGTTCCCTAGATAAATGATAAACCAAAACCTTAGACAAAGCGCTTTACAAATAGTTTCCAAGATAAAAATGTTAGTAACGCCTTCACACTAAATCATTCCTTATGGTTTCTTAGATAAATATGAGAAACCATCGCGTCTTGACACTAAACCTCCCTGATGACTTCCTTGAGACTAAATCTTTCCTCATAATTTCCTAGATAAACATGAGACAAAATTTTCCTTACAGTTTTCTTGATAAATGTGAAAACCGTAACCTTGAGACGAAGAAATTTACTAACAGTCTCCAATGGCAATCGATAAACATGACGAAACCTAACGCTGTTGAAACTCATATTTTTCGTGGTGGTTTCCAAGAGACCTCAAGGCCCCGGCGACGAGTGATGAATAAAACCTGCAGTATATTTGTCAAGGGAACGCAAATCTAAGAAAAACTGAATGGGAAAGGAAGCGAAAAAAAATGTAGACACTTGCTAAGGTCCCAGAGAAGAGTGGTAGATAAAATTTGCAGTGTATTTTTCAAGAACACGAAAATGTAAGCAAAATTGAATGAAAAATGCAGCGAAGAGAGATGTAGACACTTACTAAGGTCCCAGAGAAGAGTGGTAGATAAAAATTGCAGTTTTTTTTTTTTTTTTAAGAACACAAGAATCTAAGCAAAGTATAATAAGAAATGAAGCGATGAGAGATGTAGACACTTGCTAAGGTCCCAAAAGAGAATGATATATAAAATTTGCAGTATATATATATATATATATATATATATATATATATATATATATATATATATATATATATATATATATATATATATATATATATATATATATATATATATATATATATATATATATATATATATATATATATATATTATATATATATATATCCTCCCCATCCTCCCCATCTGGGGAGGGGACCATAAATGTCCCCAGGTCGGACTGCCTTTCTTTCGACGACCCTAAGTGTCTTGACACCCCCCTCAACTTTTTCTTCATTAACTTCTGCAACATTCGCGGTCTAAGATCTAATTTTCAATCTGTAGAACACCACCTCTCCTCTTCTAAACCTCATCTTCTTTTCCTCACTGAAACTCAGGTGTCTGAGGCAACTGACAGTAGCCCCTTTTCTGTTCCCTCCTACTTTCTCTATCCTCATTTTCGATCCAAAGCTGGATGCTGCGTTTATGTGCGCAATGACTTAACCTGCTCTCGTGCCCACGCTCTTGAATCTTCCGAGTTTTCCACCATCTGGCTACGACTACAGAGTCATTCTCATACTAAATTTATCTGTGCTGTATACCTCTCTCCTAACTCCTCTGACTATAAGAAATTCTTTGACTACTTAACTTCCAAAGTGGAGCACATTCTGACCCTCTTCCCTTTTGCAGAGATCTCCATTCTTGGAGACTTCAATGTTCACCACCAGCTTTGGCTTTCCTCTCCCTTCACTGACCATCCTGGTGAACTAGCCTTCAACTTTGCTATCCTCCATGACCTAGAGCAATTGGTGCAACACCCTACTCGTATTCCTGACCGTCTTGGAGATACGCCCAACATTCTTGACCTTTTCCTGACCTCTAATCCTTCTGCTTATGCTGTCACCCTTTCTTCTCCGTTGGGCTCCTCCGATCACAATCTCATATCTTTATCTTGTCCTATCACTCCAATCCCTCCTCAGGATCCCCCTAAGCGAAGGTGCCTCTGGCGTTTTGCCTCTGCTAGTTGGGGGGACCTGAGGCGGTATTTTGCTGATTTTCCTTGGAATGACTACTGCTTCCGTGTCAGAGACCCGTCTTTATGTGCTGAGCGCATAACAGAGGTGATAGTGTCTGGCATGGAGGCGTACATTCCTCACTCTTTTTCTCGTCCTAAACCTTCTAAACCTTGGTTTAACACAGCTTGTTCTCGTGCTATACATGATAGAGAGGTGGCCCACAAAAGGTACTTAAGCCTTCCTTCACCAGAATCTCATGCACTTTATATTTCTGCCCGGAACCATGCCAAGTCTGTTCTCCAACTAGCCAAAAACTCCTTCATTAACAGAAAATGTCAAAACCTTTCAAGATCTAACTCCCCTCGTGATTTCTGGCATCTAGCCAAAAATATCTCCAATAACTTTGCTTCTTCTTCTTTCCCTCCTCTACTTCAACCAGATGGCACCACTGCTATCACATCTATTTCTAAAGCTGAACTCTTTGCTCAAACCTTTGCTAAGAACTCTACCTTGGACGATTCTGGGCTTGTTCCTCCCTCTCCTCCACCCTCTGACTACTTCATGCCTCGTATTAAAATTCTTCGTAATGATGTTTTCCATGCCCTCGCTGGCCTAAACCCTCGGAAGGCTTATGGACCTGATGGGGTCCCTCCTATTGTTCTCCGAAACTGTGCCTCCGTGCTTGCACCTTGCCTAGTCAAACTCTTTCAGCTCTGTCTGTCAACATCTACCTTTCCTTCTTGCTGGAAGTTTGCCTACATTCAACCTGTTCCTAAAAAGGGTGACCGCTCTAATCCCTCAAACTACCGTCCTATTGCTTTAATTTCCTGCTTATCTAAAGTTTTTGAATCCATCCTCAACAGGAAGATTCTTAAACATCTATCACTTCACAACCTTCTATCTGATCGCCAGTATGGGTTCCGTCAAGGCCGCTCTACTGGTGATCTTCTGGCTTTCCTTACTGAGTCTTGGTCATCCTCTTTTAGAGACTTTGGTGAAACTTTTGCTGTTGCCTTGGACATATCAAAAGCCTTTGATAGAGTCTGGCACAAAGCTTTGATTTCCAAACTACCCTCCTACGGTTTCTATCCTTCTCTCTGTAACTTCATCTCAAGTTTCCTTTCTGACCGTTCTATTGCTGCTGTGGTAGACGGTCACTGTTCTTCTCCTAAATCTATTAACAGTGGTGTTCCTCAGGGTTCTGTCCTGTCACCCACTCTCTTCTTATTATTCATTAATGATCTTCTAAACCAAACTTCTTGTCCTATCCACTCCTATGCTGATGATACCACCCTGCACTTTTCCACGTCTTTTCATAGACGTCCAACCCTTCAGGAGGTAAACATATCACGCAGGGAAGCCACAGAACGCCTGACTTCTGATCTTTCTAAAATTTCTGATTGGGGCAGAGCAAACTTGGTATTGTTCAATGCCTCAAAAACTCAATTCCTCCATCTATCAACTCGACACAATCTTCCAGACAACTATCCCCTCTTCTTCAATGACACTCAACTGTCCCCCTCTTCTACACTGAACATCCTCGGTCTGTCCTTTACTTATAATCTGAACTGGAAACTTCACATCTCATCTCTAGCTAAAACAGCTTCTATGAAGTTAGGTGTTCTGAGACGTCTCCGCCAGTTTTTCTCACCCCCCCAGCTGCTAACTCTGTACAAGGGCCTTATCCGTCCATGTATGGAGTATGCTTCACATGTCTGGGGGGGTTCCACTCATACTGCTGTTCTAGACAGGGTGGAATCAAAAGCTTTTCGTCTCATCAACTCCTCTCCTCTAACTGACTGTCTTCAGCCTCTCTCTCACCGCCGCAATGTTGCATCTCTTGCTGTCTTCTACCGCTATTTTCATGCTAACTGCTCTTCTGATCTTGCTAACTGCATGCCTCCCCTCCTTCCGCGGCCTCGCTGCACAAGACTTTCTTCTTTCTCTCACTCCTATTCTGTCCACCTCTCTAACGCAAGAGTTAACCAGTATTCTCAATCATTCATCCCTTTCTCTGGTAAACTCTGGAACTCCTTGCCTGCTTCTGTATTTCCACCTTCCTATGACTTGAATTCCTTCAAGAGGGAGGTTTCAAGACACTTATCCACCAATTTTTGACCACTGCTTTGACCCTTTTAGGGACTGGCATTTCAGTGGGCATTTTTTTTTATTAGATTTTTGTTGCCCTTGGCCAGTATCCTTCCTACATAAAAAAAAAAAAAAAAAAAAAAAAATATATATATATATTTTTTTTTCAAGAACACGCGAATCTAATCAAAGTTTAACAGAAAGCGAAGCGAAGAGAGATGTAGACACTAGATAAGATCCTAGAGATTGATAGAAGATGCAGTATATATATATATTTTTTTCAAGAACACAAGAATCGAAGCAAGGTTTAATTGAAAAGGAAGCGATGAGAGATGTAGACAGTTGCTAATGTGGCCGTTTCTTTAAAGGATAAATAATTGTTGGGCTGCCTCCATTCTCACTCCTGCAAAGGAAGGAAAGGCGTGCCAGAAACAATTTGTTTTTTACTCCCTTGTGTTTTGAGTGTAAAATTATCCTTTCGTTTCACTTAAATCACTTCCGACACGAATGTGAACTGCAGTTTTCTTCTTCCTCCTCCTCCTCCTCCTCTTCCTCTTCCTCATGCTAAGCACCTTTCAGTTTTCTTTATCTATTTCTTTTCAAGGTTATCTTCACACTACAGATAATTATCAGTATTATCATCCCTATTGTCGTTGTTAGTTATTATTATTTTGTTCATTTCTTTTTCGTTGCGTCTTTTTTTTTCTATAATAAAAAAAAAAAATCGTGATCTCTGTTTTTTATGATTTTGTTTCATGTTTCAGTGATTCAGCGGGAAGATTATGGAATATTTTGTTGTGTGTGTGTGTGTGTGTGTGTGTGTGTGTGTGTGTTGACGTAAACAAGTAAAAACATATAAACAGGAAACACTGTAACAAATTTCTCTTGACGTTTTATCATTAGTCTTATCACACACACACACACACACACACACACGCACGTGCATATAACCTTGAGACATACCTCCTGGTCCTTAAATACATACGTACACACACACGTACATACGGAAAGACTTTTATCACTGCCAGTTTCTTATCACAGTACAAAAAGGACGTGCTAGAGAGAGAGAGAAAAAAAAAAAAAAAAAAAAAAAGGAACCATTTGAAGTGTTTAAAATAGAGGGCGGAGACCAGACAATTGACAGTCACAGTGCGCAGCTTGGAGACACGTAGTTTAGAAAGCCTCAACATGCTAAAGAAGTATGCTAGTATATTCCTTACGTATATATAGAAAAATAATTAAAAGAAACTCGTATACAAAAAATAAAAAATACATGGAAGGACTTACCAAATTTGAAAAAAAAGGCAAAATGGTTATAACAAAGATTATGACGCAGTTAAAAGCGAAGTATTAGCGAGAGACAGACGAGAATCTAACAGCCAATAAGAAAAGCAAAGTTATTACCATTAATTAGCCAATCAAAACTCCTAATTTGAAGACGAGGAAAACTCATGAAGTAAAGAATATGATAAGTGAGGGATGAGAAGAGGAGAAGGAGGTGGAGAAAGAAGATGGGAGAAAAAATAAGTCAAAATAATGTGTTAAGGTTACGATAACAAACAAAAAACAAAACGAAAATAAATGAAAAAATAACTGGCAGGTGCTCGGTAGAAAAAAAAAAAAAAAAAAACTGAACATAATGAGCTTATGATTCTGTATTGCTTGTTTTGAGAGAGAGAGAGAGAGAGAGAGAGAGAGAGAGAGAGAGAGAGAGAGAGAGAGAGAGAGAGAGAGAGAGAGAGAGAGAGAGAGAGAGTAGGAAAAAAAGTAGAAAAGGTAGAAAAATAAGGAAGATGAGCACACACACACACACACACTACAATACTCTTAAAACAAATATGAATGAATGGATTGATATAGTAAATTCAGGACTAAAGAAAAAAAAAGATAAATAAATAAATAAATAAATAAATAAATAAATAAATAAATAAATAAATAAATGCAGTAATTTAGCGTAGTTACCCCAAAATTGCACGAGTCAGTCTGGTTTTCTTTCTCGGTTTCCTTGCACCGTCCTCTCTTTTCCTTGCATTCCAAACCAAAACAAACTTTTAATGCAACATTCTGAACACTAGCTATATAATATAATCTCTCTCTCTCTCTCTTGTTCTGTTAATTGTTCTCTCTCTCTCTCTCTCTTGTTCTGTTAATTGTTCTCTCTCTCTCTCTCTTGCTCTGTTAATTGTTCTCTCTCTCTCTCTCTCTCTCTCTCTCTCTCTCTCTCTCTCTCTCTCTCTCTCTCTCTCTCTCTCTCTTGTTCTGTTAATTGTTCTTTTTTTTATTTATATAAAATTTACATCAGGCTTAAAACAACACGTTTTTTATGCTGTTATTTGAAAAGCCTATACTTAAATGTAAAGAAGAAAATATATACAAAAAGTGAACTCATCCTACTATATATATATATAGACATGATTAACACAGCACTAGTGTGGGGGGTTGTGTTTTACGCCACCTGTGTGCAGCCACTTTCACTTGCTGGAGTGTCATTGTCTGTGTATCACTCGTGGCTGCCGTAAACACATTCCACAGTCTGGAGGTTCTAGCTGTGTAAGAGCGCTGGTGCTGCCTCGAGTAAGATCGAGGCACTTGCACCAGCATGTCATTGGAGGTGGTGGTCCTGGACTCCCTCTGGACAGCTCGTGGTGGGAGCCTTATCGAGCTGAGATGAGGGACCTCCAGAACCCGGGCCTTGTGCTGGACCACCAGCGCCGACACGTCCCGCCGATGCTCCAGCGACGTGACTCCGGTCTGCTCCTCCTGCTGCTGCTGCTGCTGTCCGTCCATCCCCACCAAGCGCAGGGCACGGCGTTGCACAGCATCCAGTCTCTGCAAGTGGGTGGGGGCACTCGACATCCAGGACAAGGCACTGTACTCCATACAAGGCCGTATCTGAGCCTTGTACAGTGTGAGGATGCCCCGAGAGTCGAGGTTTCCTGACATCCGACGCAGTGCAGAGACTCGCTGGGAGACCTGGTGGGCAACAGCAGCAACATGGCGGTCAAAGCGCAGGCCACAGTCCACTGTCACTCCCAGCAACTTGACGTGTTCCTGGAGGGGAAGTGTCTGGCCTCCAAAAATCAGACAGCCTGAGACGGCTGGGGAGGCAGCTGGGGACCGTGAGATGACCATGGCCTGCGTCTTTTCTGGAGCGAAGCTGACTTGCCACGCCTCTCCCCACTCCATCACCAGCCTGAGCTGCCTATTTAGCTCTCTAACGGCTCGCTGACTGTCGGAGCGGCAGTAGGAGCGGGAGAGATTGCAGTCGTCGGCGTATGCAAGCAGAGTCGGGATTTGCCGCAGGAGGTCATCGATGTATATGTTCCACAGGATCGGGCCCAACACTGAACCCTGTGGAACTGAGGCCTGTATAGGTAACGGCTGGGATGCCTGTCCATTGATGACTACCCGGAGGGTTCTCCCCTGGAGGTAGTCCTCGAGCAGTGCAAGGAGGTTGCCCTGGATACCCTTGGCGCAAAGCTTTTTTACAAGCCCCGCGTGCCAGACCCTATCAAAGGCCCCAGCAATGTCCAGGGCCACCACAAGAGTATCCAGACCTTCGTCCAGGGCATCCTGCCAGCCTTGGGAGAGGAGGGTGAGGAGGTCCGCTGTTGAGCGGCCAGGCCGGAAGCCGAACTGTCTGTCTGAGAGGAGGCGGTGCTCACTCAGGTGATGACAGATGACACCTGCCACCACCTGCTCCAGCAACTTGCCCACCACGGAGAGCAGCGAGATGGGTCTGTAGTTGCTGGGCTCAGACTTTGAGTTCTTCTTGTGGGCTGGTACCACTCGCGCCTCCTTCCATATAGAGGGCCACCTGTGCTCCATCAGGCAGGCCCTGAAGACGCTGGTGAGAGGACCTGACAGCTCACTGGCGCAACGTTTGAGGAGCCGCGGGCTGATGTCGTCCGGGCCGGTGGCTTTGTTCTCCTCTACTTCCCTCATCAGCCGCTCCACCTGTTCACGTGTCACCTGAACATCGGCGACGGTGTGGTCTGTTTCCTGAGGGAGGTGAGGTGGACGTCTACCCGGATCAGTGACTGACATCTTCTCTGCGAAAAAATCAGCGAGTAGAGAAGCCTTGTCCTCACTGCTGGCGGCTGTTGTCCCGTCCGGCCTTGTTAGTGGAGGAACAGTGTCGCGGCGGCCTGTTCCTTGCTGCTCCTTGACAAGCCTCCACCAGGTCTTGTGGCCAACCCCTGAGCCACAGAGCTTTTGCCTCAGGTCCTCTCGCTGCTGCCGTCTCGCCCACCTGCAGGTAGCTGTCACCCGTCTACACGCCACACGGTGTTGGGCCCAGTTGTAGTGTGTTGGACGACGTTTGTACCTCACCCAGGCTTCGTGTTTAGCCTCAGCGGCCGCTCGGCATCGGTAACCAAACCAAGCAGGGTCATTAGGCCTAACGAGGTACCTTCTGCTGGGGACGTGTTGCTGCTGGAGGGCAAGGAGCTTGGTGGTGAGGGCACGGGCCTTTTCCTCCGCGTTGCCTATCAGTAGGGCGTCCCAGTCCAAGCGAACGATGTCGTGTCTCAGGGATGCCCAGTCAGCCTGCTCCCACAGCCAGATAGTGCGCGGGGCGGCGGCCTCCCTCGCTATATCCAGCTTGACTCGTGCCAGCACGGCATGGTGGTCGGAGGTGCCCACCGTCCCCAGTTGATGGCAGACGATGCTGGAGTCAGGGAGATCTGTTAGCACAGGGTCCAGCGACCCTCCCCTCTCATGTGTAGGGAAGGACACGTGGTTCGTCAGACCCTGCACCATCAGGAGGCTGTTAAAGGCATCCTGCTCCAGGTGGAAGTTTAGATCCCCCAGAATCATGACGTGGGAACACTTGTGCCGCTGTAGCATAGTGTCCAATTCCTCCGTCAGAAAATCCAGCGCTGAACGTCCTTGCCTTGGGGGACGGTACATGACACACAGGAGGAGTCCTGTGCTGTCATTTATTACCACTCTGAAGAACAGCGCCTCCATTCCTTCAGGCAGCACCACGTCAATTTTTTGAGTTTGGAGGCCGTGTTTGAAGCAGGCAGCCACGCCTCCGCCCACTCTATGCTCACGGTCCTTCCTCACCCACTTTGTGTAGCCCGGGATGTTGCCAAACGTCGGCTCCACCTCACCACTGAGCCACGTTTCCGTGACGGCAACAATGTCCGCGTTGTGTCGGAGGACAAAGTTGTGGGTGAGGTCACCAAGGTTGGTGCGAAGACCCCTCACGTTGGCCGACACAACAGTCAGGTGTCGGCTGAGGTGGCCAGTCTTTTGTTTTTCCTTGGCGCTGGTTTGACTTAGGGCTACCTTGGCAGGGGGAGGCGTGTTACTGCCTTCCCTGCCACATGAGTGGGCTCCAGTCGTGGTGTTGCCTGGGTTGTGGTTGCCATGATGGTGGGTAGGGGTGGAGAGGGGAGTCTCGAAAGGGCAGCTGAGGTTGAGGATTTAACTCTTTTCTCCATCCTTCTGTCAGGACCCTTCTGAGAATCGTTTCCTGCCTTATATCAGCAGTGCGGCTGTAACACACCTCGGATGTGTGTCCGAGGCGGGAGCAGTAGTCGCAGCGTGGTCTGTCTCCACCTCTGACGTCCCTTTGGGATCTAAGATGATGTGGGTGGGACTGGGGTGCGGGAGGGTTGGGTCGCGCACCTGGTGTGGCGGAGTGAGGTCCTAATCGCTGCTGACCTCGTTTCTTCCTCCTCTTGTTGCTGCTGCTCCTGTTGTTGTTGTTGTTTCTGCCATTGCTGATACTGTTCCTGTTGTTACTGTCGTTGCTGCTGCTGCTCCTCCTCCTGTTGTTGATGTTGGTGGTGGTGGTAGTGGTGTTGGTGGCGGCAGCGGCGGAGTCAGTGTCGCAGTGTCGGAGTCGGCAGGTGTTGATGCTGCTGCGGCGACTGTGGTGGCGGTGGAAGTGGCAGCAGCGGTAGCTGTATTTGTGGTGGGGTCTTCTTCTACTTCTACTGCCTCGTGTCTAAGAGGTCTGGGCTTCCCTGATCTCCACCACTGCCTCCAGCGGTCCGAGGAAGCACACGCGTTTTCCCAAGTTCTGGCGATTGAGAGAGGGGTGGCTGTTGTCGCCACGGAGCAGGTGGCGGTCTTTTCCTCATTCTCCCTCGCATCAGTAAGAGCGTCTATAAGCCCTAATAGGTCTATCAATTGTGCCTTTTTGTTAATTATCCAGTCTCTCTGTAGACGGAGAGACTGAATCACATTTTTATCTTTCATTACCTGTTTTTGTAGCTGGATAACAGTGGTGACGAGCTCGTCTTTCTCCAGCTGCGACAGGTGTTGCCTCGCGTCATCATCCACTCCATCGTGTAGAGGTGTGGATGGAAGGTCCACTTCAGGGTTTTCACTAATGTAGACCACTTCATCCGCTAAACTGGCTTCATGACGTAGCTGCTGAGTGTCCTTACAAGTGTAGGTCTCTCTGTCACCTAGGCAAGCTGTGTGGCACACGTTAGGACATTCGTTACTGCCCCCACAACTCACGTAGGGGGCTGATTTGGTAGCCGCCCTACCACACACGGCACACCATCGCTGAGGACAATATCCCGGGAGATCACGCCTCTTGATGAGCCTGTGTTTCGCCATTTCACGTAGAGATGGAGATTTGCGTTACTGAAGAACTGATCTGAATGCGCGGAGCACACTGAAAACACGTCCGTCCTCCACGGCGGTGACCTGACCTCTCTCTCTCTCTCTCTCTCTCTCTCTCTCTCTCTCTCTCTCTCTCTCTCTCTCTCTCTCTCTCTCTCTTTTAATTACTAATAGGAATTGTAATCTTACGATTTTTAAGTAAATTTTATTTTTAATTACTTGTTCTGTTATTATATTGCATTATTTGTAAGTGTTTTATAATAAGTGTGTCAAAATTAAGAAACAGAATGTTCTCTTATATAAGTATCTCTCTCTCTCTCTCTCTCTCTCTCTCTCTCTCTCTCTCTCTCTCTCTCTCTCTCTCTCTCTCTCTCTCCAGTACCATCATAAATCAAGAGAGAGAGAGAGAGAGAGAGGGAGAGAGAGAGAGAGAGAAGAGATGAGAAGAGAGAGAGAGAGAGAGACGAGAGAGATGAGAGAGAGGAGAGAGAGAGAGAGAGAGAGAGAGAGAGTTTGTATACATTTCCTGTTTTTAGCTGGTAATTATATATAATTTGAGATAGTACTGTTATGGATGCTGAGAGATAGATAGATAGACAGATAGATAGATAGAGAGAGAGAGAGAGGAGAGAAGGAGTGAGAGGAGAGAGGAGAGAGAGAGAGAGAGAGCGAGAGAGAAGAGAGAGAGAGAGAGAGAGAGAGAGAGGAGGAGAGAGATTTCACGTGGTCTCTCAGACGTCGTTCACCTTCGGCCGTGGGTCGTCTGTCCTGTAAGGAGAAGGAGGAGGAGGAGGAGGAGGAGGAGTGAACGAGGAGATAGGAGAAGAGGAATGGAGAGAAAGAGAAGAAAATAAGAACATATAGGAAGGGATGAGAAAGATGAAAAAGAGGAAGAGGAGGAGGAAGAGGTGATGCCCAGTGAGAGGAATACGAAGAGGAGGAGATTGAAAAGAGGGAGGAGGAGGAGATGGAAGGGAAAATAAGATGAAATAGGAAAGTGTGTATGACAACTTTTTAATCGTGGCGCATCCTATCTCTTCCTCTGTCGCTCTTACAAATACCCCAAAAAATTACCAATATATTTTAGTGAAGGTTTGAAGGAGAGGTGGGCACTGGTTCACAGAATTAGTGAGTAAATCTTGAGGTCAATCTAGATAATTGTGTGGGGTATATGATTACGTAGTGCACGGATCACACTCGGAAACACCTCTGCATAGCACCTCTACTGCATTCCCAAGCACTGCACGGGGTTTTAAATGTGTTTTTTATGGTTTTAATGACAGATTAACAAAATTTAGGCACTATTGACAGGAGAAACAGTCTTGAAAACCCGGCTGATCATCACTGCGCCCTTTGAAACTAACCCGCGCTGAGAAAGCAAACCGTTTATAAATACTGGTTTATAAAAATAACGTGTTTTAAGGGTGTTTTTACGGTTTTAGTGACAGGTTAACAGTTTTTTACAGTATTATCAAGAGAAACAATCTTGAGAACCAGGCTCATCATCCTTGTGCCTTTGACAAGAGCCGTGGTGAGGGGAGGAGGAGGCAGAGGTCTGTGTGTGTGTGTGTGTGTGTGTGTGTGTGTGTGTGTGCTCGAGTTTGAGTGCGTGTGTGCATGTGCGTACTAATGAATTCTTCCACCCAAAATTCCTCTTCCTCCCTCTCTCTCTCTCTCTCTCTCTCTCTCTCTCTCTCTCTCTCTCTCTCTCTCTCTCTCTCTCTCCCGATTAAAAACTACTGTGTGTGTGTGTGTGTGTGTGTGTGTGTGTGTGTGTGTGTGTGTGTGTGTGTGTGTGTGTGTGTGTTTGTGTGTGTATGCGCCAGACTCTATGAAAAGCTTTTGTTATGTCCAAGGCAACAGCAAAAGTTTCACCAAAATCTCTAAAAGAGGATGACCAAGACTTAGTAAGGGAAGCCAGAAGATCACCAGTAGAGCGGCCTTGACAGAACCCATATTGGCGATCAGATAGAAGGTTGTGAAGTGATAGATGTTTAAGAATCTTCCTGTTGAGGATAGATTCAAAAACTTTAGATAGGTAGGAAATTAAAGCAATAGGACAGTAGTTTGAGGGATTAGAACGGTCACCCTTTTTAGGAACAGGTTGAATGTAGGCAAACTTCCAGCAAGAAGGAAAGGTAGATGTTGACAGACAGAGCTGAAAGAGTTTGACTAGGCAAGGTGCAAGCACGGAGGCACAGTTTCGGAGAACAATAGGAGAGACCCCATCAGGTCCATAAGCCTTCTGAGGGTTTAGGCCAGCGAGGGCATGGAAAACATCATTGCGAAGAATTTTAATACGTGGCATGAAGTAGTCAGAGGGTGGAGGAGAGGGAGGAACAAACCCTGAATCGTCCAAGGTAGAGTTTTTAGCAAAGGTTTGAACAAAGAGTTCAGCTTTAGAAATGGATGTGATAGCAGTGGTGCCATCTGTGTGTGTGTGTGTGTGTGTGTGTGTGTGTGTGTGTGTGTGTGTGTGTGTGTGTGTGCACTAAGTCACCCGTAAAAGAAGGTCACAAACACAATGTTTCCCACATACATACATGGCCTAGATTATGACTACACACACACACACACACACACACACACACACACACACGAAAGTGGATACAAGTAAATCACTCTCTCTCTCTCTCTCTCTCTCTCTCTCTCTCTCTCTCTCTCTCTCTCTCTCTCTCTCTCTCTCTCTCTCTCTCTCTCTCTCTCTCAGTATTGCCAATACACTTGCAATATTCAAAGCCAAGACAACATTGGCGTCATCGTACTCTCTCTCTCTCTCTCTCTCTCTCTCTCTCTCTCTCTCTCTCTCTCTCTCTCTCTCTCTCTCTCTCTCTCTCTCTCTCCGTCACACACACACACACACACACACACACACACACACACACTGATTTCCTTCTTATCCACTCTCACCCTTTCCTTACTTCGTTCTCTCTCTCTTTCCCTTCTCCCTTTCTTTCTTCCCTCCTTCCTGCCCACCTTTCATATGATCCTTCCCTTCATTTATGTGCTCTTCCCTCCTCTCCTTCCTTTCATTTGCATCTTACCACCTTCATTTCCTCCATCCCTTCATTAAAATTCCACCTTGCATTCCTCTATAACCGCTTTATCTCTCTCTCTCTCTCTCTCTCTCTCTCTCTCTCTCTCTCTCTCTCTCTCTCAGAAAACAAGAGGGGTACGAGGAGCAGGGGAGGATAGGGGAGAGGGAAGAGGAAAAGAGAGTCGGAAATTGGGAGAAGAGTAGGGAAGAAGGAAGGAAACCAGATAAATATACAGAGAGAGAGAGAGAGAGAGAGAGAGAGAGAGAGAGAGAGGAACAAAAGACGCACTGGCATTAGCGGAGCGGGTGCCGTGACATCAGACCAAGCCTTGACTCCGCCTCCCTGCCGCCGGCCACAGTACTGTACGTGCTTTATAGCACCAATATGCCCATCTGTGCCGATCTTACTTGGCAACAAACAGAATTTCTAAATACAAGCCTTCTTACGTGATACATTTTAGGCATCTGAAGTTACAATAGTGCAGGTTGTGGTTGATGGGGACAGCGGGAAGCCAGGAGTCAGGTTAACGGGGGCTGCCGACAGTCTGTGGAGTCGCGCGTGCTTGCCAGTCTCAACTGTATTTTTTTTATTAAGGTCGTTTGGCGGTGTCTGTTGTACTAGTTATGCCTAATAGATTTGAAGTTATAAATTAAATCCATTGCAAGAGTAAGAAACTCGAAAGAGGCATAAAAGGAGAGAACAATGACTCGGTTTTAAGGTGCATTGGTAGCGTACCGCCCGCAAGGAGGGGGGAAAGAGGGCGGTTTTTACTATCCTTCACACGAAACCAAACTGATGTGGCGCCTGACGGATAAACAAAGCCTGTTCTAACACCCACCGTGGCCCTAAACATAAAATTGTTTACTCATACACACATATAAACACATTATTTAGTGAACTTTAATAACAAAAGGATAAAAAATAGCAAATATATAACGTCACAGCGTCCCACATGAAATTCAAAGAACCGAGCGAACGTTCAGTAATGAAAAATTCCTGCTGGCTGGCTAAGCAACTTAATTTATGAAGTTCTGTTGGCTATTTAGGGGCTTTGGTGTGGTCACAAGAAGAGGAGGATCATTTTCTCCTATACCAAATAATGGAGAGTTTTGAGCCTCTTAAAAGCAAGCGAGAGGGCGGAGCAACGCGGGTTGGAGGGGGCGGAGCCTAGCCTATGGGATGTTTTCGTTGCTTCATTTTCGCGTTATTGGCTTTAATTTCGCGTACTTGTTGTTTCTTTTACTTTCTTCGTGTTTATTTACTTAGTGCTGAATGACGCATTATATCTGAGAGGAGGATGAACTAACAGAAGCGAAGTATTTCATTAATACACCACTATAGATGTGCGTCTCTCTCTCTCTCTCTCTCTCTCTCTCTCTCTCTCTCTCTCTCTCTCTCTCTCTCTCTCTCTCTCTCTCTCTCTCTGTATATCGTATAGCTACACTTACACGTAAAATAACTCATCATAACAGTAACTACCCTTGTAATAGCTTTACTTTGGGACCGGTGGGTGAGGAGGCGTTACTGCTTCTCTAGCCTGACTGGTGACTGACGGGTGAGAAGCGAGCAGTGACGAGACGAAGACAGGAATGTGGTAAGAGTGGCAGGAAAATTACAAGGGATTTCAAACATTATTTCTCGAGATCCTTCATATTAAATTTTGCCGTACTATCACAGCACCTGATAGCACATGAGACAACAACAGTGCGAAACCAGGGCAAGAAAGGCTATTCACTCTACAGTTATTGTTGTTCCTGGAGAAGCGTAAATACATGCTAGGATTTTTTTTTTTTTATGTAAGAAGGACACTGGCCAAGGGCAACAAAAATCCAATAAAAAAATGCCCACTGAAATGCCAGTCCCATAAAAGGGTCAAAGCAGTAGTTAAAAATTGTTGAATAAGTGTCTTGAAACCTCCCTCTTGAAGGAATTCAAGTCATAGGTAGGTGGAAATACAGAAGCAGGCAGGGAGTTCCAGAGTTTACCAGAGAAAGGGATGAATGATTGAGAATACTGGTTAACTCTTGCGTTAGAGAGGTGGACAGAATAGGGGTGAGAGAAAGAAGAAAGTCTTGTGCAGCGAGGCCGCGGGAGGAAGGGAGGCATGCAGTTAGCGAGATCAGAAGAGCAGTTAGCATGAAAAAATAGCGGTAGAAGACAGCTACTTCACCTCTGGAGCCAGCACGCCCTCGTACACGCCCGCCCCGCCCAGGGTGAGTGTGGCGGCGAGAGAGAGAGAGAGAGAGAGAGAGAGAGAGAGAGAGAGAGAGAGAGAGAGAGAGAGAGAGAGAGAGAGAGAATGCATGCATGCATACACACACACACACACACACACACACACACACACACACACACACACACACACACACATACACACGTTTAAACATTCGTGACCACATCTCAGTACTTCCATTCGTCCGTCAATCTGGAACTCTTGACCACACACTCACTCACTCACTCGCTGCTGGTCTGTGTTAACCTCCTTCGTCATCACACGTTACGCTACTGGCTAAGTCATACGCCTCTCTGCTGCCCCCAAGAGGACCCGCGCTTCATCGCCGTCCACAGGTGAGTGAAATCTTGCTTCCAGTGGCTAAATTTAGTAAACAAACAACGCCAATTTGTATCCCTGTGGCTCCTTGCCAGGGTGACGAAGCGGTGCGACGGTGACCTGACGGTGACCTGACCTGTACTTCTGGGACAGTCTTCACAGCCTCCCCTCACGTGACCAATGAGACTCACTGGACAGACTCACTCTTCTCAACACACACACAACAGAAGGGTTAATTTGGAGATTTTTTACCATTCTAACATTTTTTGGGGGCAAAACAGCATTTTTTTAGTAGATTTTGATGTGCTTTGAATGAATCTAGTAGCTGTTTCCATCACAAATAATTTTTGATCTATTTCTATATACCCATAACCCCATCTCCCCTCTCCCCCCAACACACACACACACACACACACACACACACACACACACACACACACACACACACACACACACACACACACACACACACACATTATAACAGCAGCAGCCTACACCCCCACTCTGCCCATCGCTGGTCCCAGGAGATTCCCGGCCTCTGCCTTTATACTTAAGGACAATATCCTAAGCAAGATGAATAATCAGATCAGCCAGGCAGACGGCCAAGACAACACTGGCTTGTAAGTTTCTCTTTCCCTCGAACCCCAGGTCGTGAGCCGCAGCCCTTACCACTGCACCACCCCGTCTCTTTGCCCTAAATAATACACAAACCATGCAGGGATCAATAAAAACGAGGGAGGAAGGTGGTACGAAATCAACTCTGAGATACTAGACAGTCATGACACACGAGCCTTTGTTGGGATGTCTACGTGCTGGTGGCTTCCTTCTTTCCTTCCTTTTTTTCTCCATGGTGACCTCTCTCTCTCTCTCTCTCTCTCTCTCTCTCTCTCTCTCTCTCTCTTTTGAGGCGGCACTTCCTCATTCACCCTTCACCTCGCTTCCCATCATTTCCTTCCCCCACCAGCCAGGCAACCAGCCGCACCCTTTTATCATCTCGCCCACCACCACCACCACCACCGCCGCTGCCGCCTCGTCTCCCTCCCTCACTCCCTCCCTCCCTCTCCCCACTCACTCCCTTACTCTCGACTCCCACGCCCTCCATTGATTTCTCCTTCGTTTCTGAGTGAATGGTGTCAGCCTACGAGGAGGGTGACCGTCGATAATTTGAGTCTCCTTGCACATTTCACCAACACTCATTACCATTTATTCTTCCTCGTTCTCCTCCTCCTTCTTCTCCTTAGATTTTTCGTCAACACTGTCACTATCATCTAATCCTTCTCCTTCTTCTTTTTCTTCTTTTCGTCCTCTTGCGCCTTCATCTTCTTCTCCTCTTCAACTTCTCCTCAATTCCTCCTCCTTCTTCTCTTTCTCCTGCCCCTCCACCTGCTTCTGATCCTCCTCCTCCTTCTCCTGTCCTTCCTCGTCCTTCTTTTCTACTGCTTCATAAAGGTGTTACTCTTCGTTTTTTTTTTTCTCCTTTCCCCCTATCTCTTTTATTTTCGTTAATCTATTATATATATATATATCTCCTTTAATTTGTTTTTTGCTTCTCCTTTCTATTCCTTTTACCATTCCTACTGCTACTACTACCACCACTACTACTACTACTACTACTACTACTACTACTACTACTACTACTACTACTACTACTACTACTACTACTACTCGTACTTGTATTCTTCCTCTCCTTTACGTATTGTATTTATAATTTTATCATTCTGTAAATATATTCCAAGTTGTGCCTTTTTTATTTAGTCTCTCTCTCTCTCTCTCTCTCTCTCTCTCTCTCTCTCTCTCTCTCTCTCTCTCTCTCTCTCTCTCTCTCTGGATTGGTTAGTGGAGACTATTACAGTTTCAAATTGAACTTTCTTCCTCTCCTTTACTCTCCCTTGTCCTTTCATTTCGCTTCCCCTTCCCCGAAGTAATGACATCAAGAAAGAGACGAATATTGCAAGCGTACATGAATCTCGTCTTTTTCCCCCCGCGACAGAGAGAGAGAGAGAGAGAGAGAGAGAGAGAGAGAGAGAGAGAGAGAGAGAGAGAGAGAGAGAGAGAGAGAGAGAGAGAGAGAGAGAGAGAGAGAGAGAGAGAGAGAGAGAGTTTTTGTGTATTCCTCGGAAGGTTAAATAATGTAATCTTATGGAATCAAATTCCACCTATGTCTCTTTTCTCCCTGGAGAGACTGAGTACGCTTCTCTCTCTCTCTCTCTCTCTCTCTCTCTCTCTCTCTCTCTCTCTCTCTCTCTCTCTCTCTCTCTCTCTCTGGTTCAATACACTCTCACCACTCAATGTTCTCTTTGCCACAACCAGTCTCTACACACTCATATTCCATCCCCTCAACTCGCCTCACGCTCTTGCCCTTCCTTCATTCCTCGCTACATGCTTACCAGCACGCCTCCCCCTCCTTTTCTTTTCACCCACCCTCTCTCCACTCTCTCCACTCCCTCCACATTTCCCTTCCCCACAATTCTAGTTCCAGCTCTCTCTCTCTCTCTCTCTCTCTCTCTCTCTCTCTCTCTCTCTCTCTCTCTCTCTCTCTCTCTCTCTCTCTCTCTCAAATTCACGCGAGCCTAAGTGGTTCATTTAAAAGCTTCATTTGGGGTTTTCTTGCACTTATCATTCCTTTGGTGAGTGGAGCGAGGGAGGAGGAGAAGCATACCTAGTCTTGGGGAGAGTCACCAAGAGGCTCCTTAGCACAACCCAGAGTGGAGTATTTTTTTTTTCGTCTTTTCATTTTTACATGAAAGGGGAGTTTTGGTGATGACTATAAAACGTGCAAGGAAGGAAAACAATAATGTCGCTTAATTTGCTCCTTGGTAGGAAAGTTTGTAGGTACGCAAGGGAGGAGGCAAGAAAAGAAAGAAAGGGTTAATTTAACTGGACGTATTTTGATGGAGATGCAGAAAAAAAAACACACACACACACAAAGGAAGAACAAGCATCAGGAGATAATTGCATTCGTTTTTATGAAGCTCTTTGTTCTTATAGTTATTTAAATCATAAGTATGCGGAAGACAATTGTAGATGGAGATTTTTTTTTTTCGTGTGTGCTGCGGACAGGTGACATGGATGAGGTGAAAGTTTAAAGGTAAGGGAAAGGAATATGCTAGAAAATGAGTGAAATCTGCTCTTCTCTATACGTATAGATGAAAAGAGAAAAAGAATAATATAGTGTAGATAACATGAAGCAGGAATTATGTAGCAGTTTTACAAAGTATTTATGACGATATTACGCAAAATAAATCATACAAAACTACAGTAGCTCCATTTATCACATTTTCGCGGACAGTACGGAGGTCTTAACATAGAGCAATTCATTAGACCATCAACTTCCATTCGAATTACGAACACGAGATTCATTGGCGTTTGTGACATGACAACCGGGAAGACAGTGAGGTAGAAAAATATTGCAAAAATCAGAGAACAGTCAGATTCCGCCAGTGAAGGATTCTGTTTCACGTTCCGTCATACAAAGCCGATTGGTGTTGCCGTGATCGCCTCGCCTCATTACCAACCCAGGCATGCCACACCCCAATCCCTTCCCGGCAGCGTCTCGTACTCCCTCTCCCCTCTGTGCTAAAGGCTTGTCATCGGACATTCGCGCTCTTTGTTAGCTCATAATTAAAATGCGGGTAAATATTATGCTTTTTATGTGTGTAAATGATGGTAATGTGTTTTAAATGACAAAATCTAACTTGTGTGTTTACGAGTAAATGTAACTTTATTTAATTCAGATTTGATAATGTGGATGCTGTTTTTTGTGTGTGGCTAAGCTGTCGTTTATATTGTTGTTGTTTTTGTTGTTGTTGTTGTTCTAGTTGTTATTATTATTATTATTATTATTATTATTATTATTATTATTATTATTATTATTATTATTACTATTATTATTACTATTATTATTATCATTATCATCATCATTACTATTATTATTATTCTTGATCTTGTTCTTCTTGTTCTAAACCTTTTTTTCTTCATGTTCCTCTTATCATTACTTATCTCCTCCACCACCACCACCACCCTCAGCAAGCAGGACACATGAGCCAGCCGTTCGTTCACCCGCATACTGGCGTGAAGCATCATTCGTAGAGAGCCCAGTAATGACTATCGCTGGCATACCTAAGGAGATCAGTCGACCCTAGATACATTCTTATTCTTGACTGGCTCAGTACAGACTCGTTGGTTTAGCCTTAATACAGTGAGGAGACTTGTGTATTTGTGGCGGTGAGTAGGGAGAGGACGTCTGTATTAAAAAAGCAGTGGTCAATATAGTTTTAAGTGTCACTAATATCTAAACACACTAAGCCATACTACAAGATCACTCTCACCTTTTTTTTCCCTCTTGCTATTCACTGCTGCCGATCCTTTCATTCTCTCGGTGTTGTAGTCTTTCTTTCGTAACATTCAGACCCCTGTAAACATGTTTGCTTGCACACACACACACACACACACACACACACACACACACACACACACACACACACACACACACACACACACACACACACACACACACACACACACACACACACACACTCGTATATGAAAGAGAAAAAAAGAAGATTGCGTTTTCCCTTTTCTTCTTGGCTACGAAAGGAAGACAATTGCAAAGTTAAGTGTTTAAAAATGGCATTATCGTAACTCAGTCCTCCTCCTGCCCACTTAGCACACTGCCATTCAAACTGAAGCCCATACCGTTCAGAGTCCTGGCGCCGGCATTTGTCAATATCTTTACTCTCCCACCCGCTCCTCCACTCTCCACTAACTAGTAAACTTCGAAAAGTATTGGGTCGCTCTATTTTCCCTGCTTTCCACGCCCTCAGCCCCACACGGGAAGCACCAGGTGATCCGGGGAACTGCAGTGTATCAGGACTGAGATTCTTCCTCCCAAAGTAAATTTTAGTGTGGTGTGTGATAGATATCTTGGTTTATTCTCGGCACTACTTACGTTTAATTGCGTGAATAAAGACCGTGATCTTACAATTTTAAGTTGATTGATATATCAATAAACCTCCACACCACGGTGCTCCAGTCTTTGTCTCCGCCACCTACGCCACTCAGCCCCACGAGGCGCATGCTATCTGCTACCTAAGCGCGCGCACACACACACACACACACACACACACACACACACACACACACACACACACACACACACACACACACACAACTTTGGGGTCTTGTTCTATTCAATCCCGTTCTTCCACAAATAGTTCAGTGTCAGTCGTAGTGTGTAGCTCAGCAGATACAGTCGTTATAGACCAATAAGTCTCCCTGTATCTGTTCTTCCTATCTGATTCGTACTTATCTTGAGGCAGGTTATCCTCAGCAACACTGGTCAAAGGCCTTCTCCCCTGCACTTCACAAAAATAACAGAATAATATTAGCCTCTTTTGGATAAAGCACACACACACACACACACACACACACACACACACACACACACACACCTCTGTCAGACCACAAATGGTGGCGACCCGTCCTAGACACCCTCGGCCTGGGTTGTACCACTGTTCGCTCCGCCACCAGACGCGCCACAGCACCTGGCTCGCCTCGCGCCGCACGGGTCGTCACGCTGTCCCGTGAGACCACCTGCCTCGCTGGCGGGTTTTAATCAAGGGACTAATTTTCTCAAAACGTGAGGGATATTATGTGTTCTCTGTGGATTGATACGAAAAACCCAGTGTTGTTTGGTGCCTAGCATTCAGAAATATCAGCAATTAACGTACCACCTATGATGAAATGTGCATGATTGTGTGTGTGTTTTGCCATTTTTACTGTTGAAGTGTGATTCAAATATCCGTACATCGTTCCGTGAGCTGAGTGGACATATGCACCATTCTTCCATAACGACAGTTAATTCAAATGACGGAAGTTAGTGTGTGACAAATTGAATTACCAAATACAAAAATTCAAGTCAACCTAAATTGGGAGGATGTCCTGCTTGGCCAACTTGCAGCGTGCTGAATGTGTGCAGACCTCGATGTGCTGAGTGCGCGTCAGGGACGCGGTGTTCCGCGTCCCTGAAATACAACAAGGAGAAAACAAAGCACGCCAAGACACTGTTCACCTGGGTCAGATCCTACTGTGGCGCGGGAGTCAGTCAGTCAGTCAGTCAGTGAGTTTGTGTACACCTCAGCTGTGAATGAATCATGTAAAATATAATTTCTTTCAGGGTTGTGCAAACAATGTAAATCTTTCTGCGTGGCGAAATGGTGAGATAAGTCAATGAAGTCCACTGACAGCAGCTAAATGAAGAGGGTTTATTAAATAATGACGCTAAATGAGATAATTAAACACGGGGGCAGACCTTGATTAGTCTGTCGTGTAGCTGTTCCATTTGGCAATAATGAGTGTGCACGTTTTTAGTGTGAAAACAGACAGTGACCCATAGCAAATCCTTACACGCGGGACGACTCCTGCCTTCCACCATCACGTGAGCGCTGACAGAACATCGCACCAGACACGTGGCGACAAAAAAGCTTGAGCTCACAGCCTCAGTGCACGTCGGCAGAGTGCTGAGTCCTATTACCTGCCACGCTGCTCGCCACGCAAACATACTCCCAACGAAAAGAAAGGTCTGGACATGAAATATAACGTGTATTCAAAAAATAATGTTGAAATATATTGTTGAGTCCTCTTTCACGAATCTAGCACTTGTCCTTCCTCAACACATGGGCACTCTCACCATGAAAGCTCGGGAGTAAAAATATAGCACGCAAACAAAAAATAATCCAGAAATATGAGTCCAAACCTCTTACGTTGGAGAGTCAGAACGTTAAATTAGCGAATGTAATTTACTACCACAACATTGCTCGGGAGAACCTCGGCGTGGGTGAGACACGGCCACCCATAGATCGTAAGTAAGGGGAAGGGGAGGGAAGGAAAGCAGACTGGAGTGGTGAAAGAAGGCGAGGAAGAATTTAAGAGCACTGCCAGCACATGCAAAGTGGAATGCGTGCCACATGCAATGCAAAATTCCACGCAAGTACTCCGGCAACAATCTGACCATAATAGGCTTGGTAAATACAAAGGAAACATGACGTAAGTGCCTCTCGCCCACGAACATCACTTGAAACTGCTTGACGTGAGAGAGAGAGAGAGAGAGAGAGAGAGAGAGAGAGAGAGAGAGAGAGAGAGAGAGAGAGAGAGAGAGAGACTGACACGCACAGCTCGCCAAAGCGGACGGTGAGAAAAGTGTGTCAGGTGTCTAGCGAATGTGAGGGAGGGAGAGTCGCGAGGAAGCAGTTAATGATTGTGGTCGATAATACAAGTGAGGGAGAACATGAAGGGGAATGCA
>NW_026973716.1:247500-290000 GCF_035594125.1 Scylla paramamosain
TCCTAGTCATTCCTCTCACTTGACCCTGCATCCCCTTCAATCAACCAGTCAGTTAACCAATCCCATTTTCCATAGTTCCCTTCTCTCTCCTTTTGTCTATTGCCCTATTCCTCCCCTCCCTCCCTCCCATGCAGGAAGATACTAAAAAAAACATCTCCACATCACACACCTCGGTCGTAAATCAAACTTTACTGGAAACTGTTCTCCCTCCCCTGTGCCTTCCCTCACACATGCGTCACTTTCCTCGTAAAACTTTTCATAGCTCACAACACACGTCCACTGGCCCCATAAATCTGCTCCACCTTCCACACACCGGTCTCATTAATCTTGTATAAAGTTTTCTGCGAGGAGAATCCAGAACAGCAACAAAAAGTCAGTGATAATTATAGCAACAGTAAAAAACAGCAATAATTATACTACCACCACCACTATCACCCCACCAGCACCAGCACCACCATCACCACTGCTACCAATATCACCATCACCACCACCACCACCACCACTACTACTGCTACTACTACTACTACTACTACTACTACTACTACTACTACTACTACTGCTGCTGCTGCTGTTGCTGCTACTGCTTCAGTGAATAATCATCAACAAGAACAACAATAACAACAACAACAACAACAACAACAACAACAACAACAACAACAAAAACAACAACAAATATCATCACCACCACCACCACCACCACCACCACCACCACTAACAGCAAGAACACTAAATTCAAACAACATATCCAAATAGGCATGCAGGGTGGCGGCAGCGGTGGCAGTGGCGAAGGTGGTGATGGAATGCAATGAAGTGTAGCGGAGTGTAGCAGGGGGAAGTGGTTCAAGGGGAGTGAGGAAAGAAGGAAGGAAGGAAGGAAGGAAGGAAAGAAGAAAGGAAGGAAGGCAGTTTGCAGTACGAGCAAGGTGTGCACTCCATAACTATACGAGCATACACACACACACACACACACACACACACACACACTAAATAAACTACGTATCGGGCAGGCGAGGCGAGGCGGGTTTTACTACAGTATCACCCTCTAGATGACACTTACGTATCGCGAGCCACGGAAACAACGATAGATATCCCTTTTACATGGAAGGATGAAGAGCTACTTTATCAGCATTACCTGGAGACACGCTGATGTTAAGAATATGTAACAGTGGATAGCTTCACATCTCATTATTCTTATTGCTATCATCGACAAACAGTTTAGAATAGACGCACCAAGCATAGGACATTCAGTGTAGGGGCCAGAGTGTGCAGGCGGAGCGGCAGGAGATGATGAGGGCGGGGACAAAGTGCGCTCCTCATGATCACCAAACGCATAACTCGCGGCGGAATGTTCTTGCACTCTCCACCACTAAAGAAATGAGGTAGTAAGTGAGTGCTTGTTACGGCTAGGTTGTTGAGAGAGAGAGAGAGAGAGAGAGAGAGAGAGAGAGAGAGAGAGAGAGAGAGAGAGAGAGAGAGAGAGAGAGAGAGAGAGAGAGAGAGAGAGAGAGAGAGAATTATAATGGGGATACTTCTAGAACTAAAGTAGGAAAAACAACAACGAAAAAAACAACAACATACTACTACTACTACTACTACTAATACTAGTACTATTACTACTACTACTACTACTACTACTACCACTACAAACATGAATAAAATAACAAAAGCAACGAAATATTTGAATTAACAAAACTCTGAATGCAGGGAGAAAATATTATATTCACAAACTCCTTTATAAACTCTCTCCTCTCCTTCCCTCTCCTCACAACCTCATTTTTCTCTCCATCCTGCAGCATTTCATCCCTCCCTCCCCACGTTACAGGGCCGTCTCGACCAGCTGCAGGCGGAGGTGAGCAAGCTGGAGCAGCGGAGCGAGCAGCTGGAGGCTCGGGTGAAAGAGTTTCTTCCGCCAGCACCATGCCCTCGCCGCTGCCACGGACCAGATCGACCTTAAACTGGAGGCGCTCAACCGACAACACAAGACCCTCTCGTCCTCATAGTCTTTTGTGTGGCTGCCTCGAGGAACACTGCACGTACACCGCCTCTCCTGAGTGTGTTATGGAGATCCTTAATGTTGAGGCATACCTGTGTTTCCTGGTGCGAAAGAGATTTGTGTGGTGTAATACAGGTGCCGACACCGCACTTACCCACAAGAACTGACAAAATATCATCGTTTTTATGCTTACTATAATTTTTCTTAGGAAGAGTCTTGGTGCGGCTGTATGTGTGTGTGTGTGTGTGTGTGTGTTGTGTGTGTGTGTGTGTGTGTGTGTGTGTGTGTGTGTGTGTGTGTGTGTGTGTGTGTGTGTGTGTGTGTGTGTGTGTTCCCTGGTTCAAAACAAACTTGTGCAGAGTGAGACAGGTGGCCACACAGCACTCACCTACGAAAACTTAGGGAATATTGGCATTTTTATGAAGAGCGTTTTTATAAAGAGTCCTGGGACCGCTGCGTGTGTGTCTGTGTGTCTTGACGCAACACGAACTTGTGCGGAGTAAGATGGATGGATGCCAGAACAACTTTACTCGACGGAAACTTATCAAACAATGTCAATTTTAGGCTTCATCTTTATTTTTGTATGAGTCAGTGTCGCAGAGAATGCCTCAGAAAGGTTACGTGGACCACACACATTTTTTTTTACGGCTAGTTTTATGTTTTGTGGGCGCTCGGATACAATGTATTTCTGGGAACAGGCTCGTCAAGACCTCGCCGAGGGGTTGCGTGGGCGCGGCGGGGAGTTCCCTCGCTCCTTCCTTCTTTCGCCAAGCTCGCCTCTCTTCACCCAACACTCGATATTTTGAGGAAAATGGAGCGGCTACAACAAAGGCAACAAATTTTCAGGGGGGCAGGGTGTATTGGTAAAAAAAAAAGTAGGGCTTTCCTAAAGACGGGCTGGAACTTATTAAAATGAGATCCAAATGATGAAAATTAACAAGAAAATCTCAATACAGGTAGTTAAGCGTGACTAAAATAGCAGATAAAAAAAAAAAAAAACAGAAGGCAATAGAAAAGCATAGAAACATATTATGGCTTTCATTGACACCTTTTTGTGACGCCGTGTGTTGCATGCACGGAGGACTGCACGGCGAGAGAGAGAGAGAGAGAGAGAGAGAGAGAGAGAGAGAGAGAGAGAGAGAGAGAGAGAGAGAGAGAGAGAGAGAGAGAGGAGAGAGGAGAGGAGAGAGAGAGAGAGAGTGAATGATTTTTCTTTGTAAATACTATGCCCAACAAGAAACATAGATTGTGTTCTTATTCTTCATATTATTTCCATTATTTATCTGGTAATGGTGCCCCACTTTCCTTTAGTAGCATACTATCACAAACTATTCTTATACACAACGACGGCAATTTGTAAGTCATGCAAGAGTAATTAAGACGAGAATAAAACACTTATGGATAGATCAGAGACGTACCCATTCGCTTGAAAGATAATGACGATAAAATTATTTAAAAGTTTTCTATTGCCACCTCAAGATAAATAATAATGAATTCTTGGTGATGAAAGGAGTAAGTGGCACTGTTTTTCAAAAGTTAATGAAGAGTTGATATCTGTATTTAACAAGGAGGGGCAGCAGCGGCAAGGAAGGCAGAACAAAGGCAAGGACATTGGCAGGAGTAGCTGTGCAAATCAAGGAATTCGTTCGATGTTTTTTAGTGTACGAGTATATTGATTAATAGAAAGTCTGGCAAAGCATTCGATACTTATTTTCTGTCAGGGTGTCTATCTGAACCATGTCATTCATTCATAACCTCTTTAAGCGACCACATAAAATTTAATGGTTATCGATCATTACCTCGTGTATGTCTCTTCTTATTCCGACAGTTAACATATGGCATTCAGTGCATTCCACCACCTACACTCATCATAACACCTTTCACCGTTACTACTAATACCACTGTCCCCACAAACCTGCACAGTACCCCTCCCATAGCCAGTAAATAACCGCACAAAGCCAAAACGAGAAACTCTCACAAAGTACGCGAGACTGCTCTCGTAACCACCAAAACCGCCCTTACTCACCACCACCTCCATCACCTACACACCTGCCACTCCTTAACCCACTAAATTACCGACCGAAGCCAGTCAAGTCAAGAAAATGCTACAGAGTACACGAGGACATTCACATAATACAATAAACATAACATCTACTACTATTTGTTTCACCACCAGCACCTACTTACTCCACTGCATTCAGATCTACAACCCACCACCCAACACCATCACCACCACCACGAACACCACCAGGTAACCTTTACCCTTCGCTAGGTGCGCACTCGTTCCCACCATCTTGAATTAAATGTGAATATAAACGAGTGCATCAGCCTGGGAGCAGCGGCAACAATAGCAGAGCGGGGCAGAATAAGGAGAGAAAATAGGCAAAGCGGAACATCCAGTGAGTGTGCCGCGCCCAGCCATGAATATGTTGATGGCTGCGGTAAGTATTATCCCTTTGAAGTTGTATTGATAGCGGCGCTGCTTGAAAGGATCGACGAGCAGGAGCCATGTGGTGTTAAATTCTGCGTTTAGTACTTCTGGGCTTTCGGGTGAAGCTGTGTTTTGGATGGAATAAGTTTCCCTTTGAGCTAAGATTGTTTTTTTCTTTCTTTTTCGCTTCAGTACGGCACGCAGAAGGAGAGACTGAGAGGAAGGATGCTTCGAACACACACACACACACACACACACACACACACACAGATTCAGATTCAGATTCAGATAGTTTATTGACCACAGGAAAAAAAAAATAAATTATACAATTTAAAATACATACAGTTCTGGTCCAAAATACAGTAACTTCTCTTAATAGCACTATGCGAATGATATACCATTAAAACTTTTATAACACATTTAAAACACAAATGCAATAGTAAAAATAAGTAAAACACCTAAAATAATCGTTAAAGATGGGGCAGGAATCCAGCAAACATCACACTACGGGGGGTAACATCTTAAGACTTGGAGATGCATACATAACTTTATCACTTAAACAACGCTAATAATTTATGCACTATAAAACACACATTATCATAATCAGTTCTGTCTACCAACAATTGATGAACAGTTGTGACATTATATGTTAATCTAAGGGTCAAAGACAAGGGACAAGTCTCGATGACATGTGTCTCGGTCTGCACGAGGCCGCAGGGACACAGCCTCTCCTCCATGGGAAGGCGACCACGTCCCCGACGGTTCCAGCGACCTGTTTCTACCGCCAGGGAATGAGCACTGAGACGAAGTCTTGTCCATGACACACGCTCTATCTCGTTCACTCTAGTACTTCTTGTGTATATATCATGTACTATTAGATTCGGGTTAATTTGTTTATAAAAGGTCAACCTATTTGACAACGAATTCCTAATATTAAGTCTCATTCTGTGCTTGGCATCTTCCACATCGTTAAAATCATTTATAGTCATATCTGTGATATACCTAGACACTTGATCGTTGTAATTTAACACTAACCTCAGTACGTGCAATCAACGGGTCATCAACTATATCGTTTCTTTCTGTCCACACTTTATGAAAATATTTCCTTTGTTTTTTCTTAACAAGCGCTTTAAGTGAGGGTAAACCTAATTCCACCATGCAAATGTCATTATTAGTAGTTATTCCTCACACCTAATAATTCCTTTATGCACCATTTGTATAGTTTCTCTATAGGTTTTAAGTCACAGCTGAGCCACGATTCGCATCCATATAGCACCGAAGTAGTAACACAAGCATCAAAAACTCTTCTCTTAATATAAAATGGTACATCATTATTCCTATTGATAAAAGATATAAATTTTAAAACATGACACATCTTTTTGTTTGCATGAAGCTTTACAGCTGTTGAGGCTAATCCGTCATCAGTGAAGGGACTACCTAAATATATATAGCTAGTACAGTAACTTACTCGCATATCCTGACACAATATCATTTCTTTATCTTCAGTATTACCATTTACCACCATAAATTTTGTTTTGTCATTATTAACCACCATACCGTGTGAGCTACAAAAATCATGTAGAATCTCTATTTTCCTTATCATTCCTTCTCTAGTTGTTGACAATAATACAGTGTCGGTCCATCATCACTAATATGTGCAACCATGACAGAAAGCCGTCTAAAGGACATCTTTGTTTGATCATTTGAATCATTACATTGACATATATACTAAAAAGCACACAGGATGTAGGGGAACCCTGCTGCACACCCACACTAGTGGCAATTAATGCAGTTCCTATAATACTGTTAGTATACTTGTACATACCAGCTAACGCTAACAGCATTATCACCCCACATCCCATTTGCTTCAGACATGTAAATAAACTAATCCTAGGGACACAATCATAGGCTCGTCTAAAATCGACAAACGTTATAAATAATTTAAATTTCTTTCTTCTGGCAACATCCATCAACAATCTAAGTGTTAGTAAAATGTTCAGTACATCCTCGGCCCGCCTGGCTGCCTGCCTGTTCTCGGTGTGGTGCAAACCACTGGGTGAGTCGTGCACACAACACCATATCATACAGTTTAGCCACGCTGTTGATTACATTAATAGGTCTATAATTACTTGGTAGTAGCTTTGAACCACGTTTTGAATATCACAAACATCTTAGCATTAATCCAACTGTCAGGGTATGAACCACTCATGAATACTGAGTTGAATAATGTGGCAATGAACAATATCCAGGATGCAGGCAACCATTTAAACAAAACAGGAGGTATGCCATCAGGGTCCACTAGCTTTATTAGACCTTAATTGCTTTATTTGGGTGTCTACCTCGTTAGTCGTAATAGGTTCATCTAATACAGGAATAGTAATTTGTGAGTGTAGATCGTTCAGGTCAGGGTATACAGTGTTTTGGAGGATTAAATATATCTTCAAAATACGTTTTAAATGTGTCGTCACTTGGCTTAGTGTTTTCATTGAAAGCAGTGGTCCGTCAGTTCACCTCGCCAATTAATAGCACTCCATAGTTTGGCATCATCATTTTCCTGTATCATTGTGTGCCACCTGTCACTGCCGTGTCCAGCCTGCACCACTCTCTCCTCACGGTGGTCATGCCCACTACTATCACGCGCACACCTGTACAGTACTTCTGACAGATTCGATGCAGTTACATTGACATCATCGCGTATCTGCATTTCTAAGTCAACTTCGGTAATATTTGACATAAATAAAGTTTGATTGATATTGTTAGACATTAAAGGTGGCTTTACAAGTGACTGCCTAGCAGTCAGTAGGTGATTACATTCGGCTCCGTGTTTACCCAGGTCACCTGCCCGGGCTGCCACGCTATCCAGACAAGGGGAGGGAGGTTGTAATGACATGACTACTGGTGCGTGATCAGATGGCAAATTTTCACCATCTATTACCTCAAAATGCTTTACATACTTAACCAAGTTCTCCGATATGATGCAAGTATCTAACTCTGATATCCACTCCCCTCCTCTCTTAAACGTCTTCTTACTCGTGAAGTGTGCATCACTTGTTTTCAATATTATTAACAACCAACAACTGCTCGTCTACACATATACCCAACATAGCTGCAGGCATTATCATTTGGTGTGGTCACAGGGTCAGGTAGGTTTGGGTATGAGTACTGGTGATAGCCCAAGGCTGCAGGAAGGTCATTTACCGATACTCCCAGACGACAATTAAGATCACCGATATATAAAGCATCCATTATTACATTAATTGCACTTCACTTTTTCTTGAATATTACTTAATTGTGTATAACTGAAATAAACTGAGTCAGAAGGAGGTACATAACAAGCTCCGAACAGCACACCAGGTACACACTTTAACTTAAACCATACCTGGTCACCTGTACTCACATCCATGTCATATACAAGACTGTTAAAATGATTACGTATCAATACACATGTTCCACACACACACACACACACACACACACGTTCGTAACAAGTTCTAACAAGGAGGAGGAGAAGGAGGAGGAAGATAGTGTTACCATATTACGTTTTAGCTAATGTACGCACGCTCATTAATATAACATCATCATTCTAGCAAGTAAATCTCTCTCTCTCTCTCTCTCTCTCTCTCTCTCTCACTCTCTCTCTCTCTCTCTCTCTCTCTCTCTCTCTCTCTCTCTGTCAGACTTACTTAATAAGCGTAGAGCAATGTAGGATTGGATGAATGTTTCCCAAGAGAGAGAAGGGGAAGGGAACGAGAGGGCTGAAGAGCAGAGGATGAAGAGAGTGTTGTAACATGCGAATAACCTTGCACAGTCCTTCCCTCATCACTTGCAACCCCTCACTCTCATCACCTCGCTGCTGCACGGCCTCCAACTCATAAATCATCCCCCCCTCCTCCCTTACAGAAACATTTGCGTCATTTAAAACTATGCTGTAATAAGACAGGAAGGGGAATGGGAGATGTACAGTACTGGTGCTAACTTGTTTTATTTCCCCTCTCTCTCTCTCTCCTCTCTCTCATCTCTCTCTCTCTCTCTCTCTTGTCGGTCTTTCCTTTTCATTTAGTTCGTGAATTCATTTTTTTTTTTGCATTTTTACTCCTGACTTCACTACGGTAGCGGTTATTTTCTTGTAATTTCCACGTCAATGTCATATTTGCACATATAGATCATGAACAACCTGGGAAGTTAGTTACTGTAAGATGTATTTTCACAGCTAAACATACAGGAGAGAGAGAGAGAGAGAGAGAGAGAGAGAGAGAGAGAGAGAGAGAGAGAGAGAGAGAGAGAGAGAGAGAGAGAGAGGTACAGCATATACCGTATTTCTCAACATACCCACTTTTGCAAAATCGTATTCAGTCTTTATTAAACCGCCCTTGTGCAGCACGGCCTGGAGTCATACAGAGGAAGAGGAGGAGGAGGAGGAGTGAAGAGGAAGAAGAGGAGGAGGAGGAGGAGGAGGAGGAGAGAGGAGGAGTGAGAGGAGGAGGAGGAGGAGGAGGAGGAGGGAAGCAAGGAATATTAGAATACTAATGTTTTCTACCGTTACCCCAGCCAGTCTCTCAAATTTTCTTTAAAGTGATCCATTTTCTTCCGAGAAACGCACGGGTATCTAAATTAGGCACGCCGGGAGGGAATTACCGCTGGCACGTAACGGTTAAGCCGATGCCTGCATACTATGGTCTGAGAGAGAGAGAGAGAGAGAGAGAGAGAGAGAGAGAGAGAGAGAGAGAGACAGAGAGAGAGAGAGAACCTTAGTACCCTGCTACAGCGTTACTGAGGACAGACAACAGGCACACCATCCAGATACGACCTAATATTAGCCTAATCAAATACAAATTAGTACATTAATAAACAACGATACATAAATACATTACATTACTAAGTAAGGTAATAAAAAATATCAGGCAGGTATTGATGATAGTGTTCCTCAAACTTTTCCATTCCATTCCTCTCAAAAAAAAAAAAGTTTCAAAATCCCCATGGCTCCCTTCAGCTCTCTCTCTCTCTCTCTCTCTCTCCTCTCTCTCTCTCTCTCTCTCTCCTCTCTCTCTCTCTCTTCTCTCTCTCTCTCTCCCTCTCCTCAGTCCTTCATCTCTCCCCCCCCCCGAAAAAAAAAAGTAATGTTGAAGCTAAACTAATTCTGCCATAATTCCTCTTCATCATCATAGTATCTAGGTCCAGTCAGCAGTCAAGGAAAGTGTAGGGTACGTGAACGGGAGGAAAGAGAATAGCCTATCGGGATGCCGTTACAAATTCTATCTGATAAGAAAAGAGAAGGAAAGTATAAAACAAGACGGAAACACAGGTAGACATAAAAGGAGATAAAAAAATCCCAAATCTTATTAGGCCGAGTCGTTACAAAAGCGAGACACGCGAATGTCATAGAAAGGAATGTAAAAATCTTAAATCGTATCGCAGTTACATCACGTGTACCCTGAGAGAGAGAGAGAGAGAGAGAGAGAGGAGAGAGAGAGGAGAGAGAGAGAGAGAGAGAGAGAGAGAGAGAGGAGAGAGAGGCAGAGAAGAGAGAGAGAGAGAGAGAGAGAGAGAGATGAGAGAGAGAGAGAGGATTTACATTTTTCAGGTATGTCCCAAACAGGTACCACTTACACCAGCCCTCCTCGGCTTCTCCAAAATCTTGCCATAAACTCACGCTTTGAGAACCACCGGTCTGGAATCACCCACGCCCGGCTGCCCAAACCTTCATAGCGTCCAAGTTCCCAAATATCCCCTTACAGCCGTGAGGTTGAAAAGTCTTATGAGGGAATTATTACATTTATTATTCTTCCCACGGTTCAGTGCCTGGAGGCGTGGCTGTGATATTCTGACGCACCCTCTTTTAAGTGTGCTCCGAGTTTTCATGTACGTTCGTTTTCCTTTTAATTTCCATTAGAAAATTCTGAAACACTTCTTCATCTCACCTCCACTGCTTTGAAAAGGTTATAGATGAAGTGACACGGGATTCTAAGGGTATCTTTATGGTTCTAATGACAGATTAACAAGGATTTCTATATTACTAACAGGAGAAACACTTTAAAGAAGTCCGCTAATCTTCTCTATAGCTTTTAAAAATAGAAGTGGTGAGAGAGCGGTGTTTCAAAATGATGATGATGATGATGATACCTCTGCACCAACCAGGAACAACAAAGACTACTACTACTACTACTACTACTACTACTACTGCTAGCAATAATAATAATAATAATAATAATAATAATAATAATAATAATAATAATAATGATAATAATAATAATATAATAATAATAATAAAAATTATAATAAAAACAAAAAAATAGACAAGAGAGAAAAAAAAAAAAATAACTATGAGAGAAGCATGACTCAAAAATCCATATATAAATACAGAACATTTATAACACGACTCGAACTTACATCAAAACATATTGAATATTTAGCAATAAGGAGCGAGTAAAGGAATTCAATATGTGTGTGTGTGTGTGTGTGTGTGTGTGTGTGTGTGTGTGTGTGTGTGTGTGTGTGTGTGTGTGTGTGTGTGTGTGTGTGTGTGTGTGTGTGTGTGTGTGTGTGTATACCAATGAGAGAGGAAAGATCGCGCACACACACACACACACACACACACACACACACACACACACACACCAGGGGAGGTATCATCATCAAATATGCTGGAAAAAAAGTAACGCCAAGAAAATATGCCAACAACTTTCTGGTGTGGATCCGCGTCTCGTCTGAAGCTTTGAGTCTTGGCTCCTCCCTTTTTTTCTTCTTTTTGTCTTTTTCCCCTCCTGGTATTTTCCTTTCATTTCCATTTTTATATTTCCACGTTCCCGGCTTCAAAAGGAATTTCAGGGAGACTTCCACGAGTTTTATTATTAATGCCTCTCCGACTCGACAATCGATAGAAGCTTATAACATATTCAAAGTTTCCTGCGAAAAGTTAATTATTTTTCTTATATCTTATGCTCCAGCACATCTCCATGCCGGCTTGCTGAGAAAGAGAGAGAGAGAGAGAAAGAGAGCGAGAGCGAGAGAGAGAGAGAGAGAGAGAGAGAGAGAGAGAGAGAGAGAGAGAGAGAGAGAGAGAGAGAGAGAGAGAGAGAGAGAGAGAGAGAGAGAGAGAGAGAGAGAGAGAGAGAGGACTGAGCTACCAGACTTAAAGGGTATACAATGACATCAAACAACTCTGGAATTGCTTTTTTTAACTCCCTTCCTTTTCTTTTTTATAAGGTTGGGTATTGATAAAACATCTGGTGGTGCTTCAACTCTGGATTCTGTATAGATGTGTCGTAATCCCTATAGCGGCATATGACCCCGATTCTGTGGTGTTTTTACACCACAGAATTCACAACGACGGTCTTCTTTTGTTTACATAGAGAACATTGTAATTTTATTTTTGTATGGAGAGAGAGAGAGAGAGAGAGAGAGAGAGAGAGAGAGAGAGAGAGAGAGAGAGAGAGAGAGAGAGAGAGAGAGAGAGAGAGAGAGAGAGAGAGAGAGAGAGAGAGAGAGAGAGAGTAGAGGGTTACTTTTGTATTTTTATAAAGTTACAGAACTATTTAAGACTGTATCACGTGTTTAAAAAAAGTTATAGGAAGATAAAGGAAAATATTCGTTTTAGTAGTGAAAGGTTTAAGCAAAAGGAAAAGTCACAGCAGTCAACTTTGGAAAATATGACTCATGTGAACTAAGAATGTACGGTTTTATATATGTGTATATCACTACCAAGCTGCAGAGAAAAAAAGTAGACACAGTAAATTTGCCTGAATATTTCAAATAATTCGGTGCCGTTCAGAGCCACCACGTCTAAGTCTGTTTTCCCCGGTAATCCTCTAACTAAACATGTGATCAACTGTGTGCAGGGCCGATGTAATCATAACTGCGCCAAGTGTTCCAAATTACATTAAACGTCTCAGTGTTCGTCTTAATAAGGGAAGGGAAAGTTTCAAGGTACAATTTCTAATACTTATTTAGCTTTGCAGGCTGTCTCTTCACATGGTCTGCGGCGTTTAAGCTTCTTGCTGTTGCAACGCCAGTGTCAGCTTCTTAAAATTCATGCAATTTCTACCACCGCCACCACTATTAAGGACGAGGAGACACTCTCAGAAAAGTCTCTATTTTTATAAAGGGTACGAAGTAAGCGTGGTTTACATAACGAGTCTCTTTTGTTATTCTTCTCACGATACTTGTGTGTAAATTGATTCTCGAGCATATCTTAATAATTTGTTGTATGAACATTACTTTGCGCCTTTGATACATCTTCATGAGTTATTCAAAATTGTGAAACCTGTTTGAAATATTAATTCTCTGTAGCATTATATATTTTTTTCTAAGCTATAAATAAGGACGTCGTTAAGCTCACACAGCCATGAAGAGAAATCTGTATAAACCCATATTTTCTGAGGAGTGATAAGGAAAATACCGAGAGTAGATAAAGCAGACAAAGGGAGTGAATGTAAAGACAAAGCGGGAGAGCTGAGACACGGCTGCAGAAGAGAAGCAAGGGATGAGTCACACACGACGTGCATGCATTAAGTAGGGACGGATCAGACTCCTGCAAACAATTATGATGCTGTTTACGTGCATAAAGGAATGGAGAGTAAATTTCTTCAGATAATTTCTATTGACAGGCAGCGTGGGAATGCTGAGGTGGTTACTTAGGTGCTATCAAAACGCGGTGACAATTGTCCGTAGAGTTACGAATGACTTTTAAGAACAGGGAAATCAAGGAAGTTGCATGAAGCCGTCAGACGTACACCTGGCAGCTCCTGTATTTCCTGCCTATTTCCAACTATCATACTCATCCATACGTTAATCTAATCTTCTTTTAAAGCTCCTTAATTACTCAGCACTAACAGCCTGATTACTGGGTCCATTCCAGTCATCTACCACTTTATGACGAAGGAAGTTTCTCTGGAACAGGTCTTTCCTGACCAATCTAAGAATAGGCGGGCGAGGTTAGGCGTGCTCCACCATTACTATCGGAGTTGTGTATCACTCACTCTTGGGGCGTGGGTGGGGGAGAATGGTGTTCATCTGGCTAATGACATCAAAATGCAAGGGAGCTATCAATGTGGGCGTGGAGCTGAAAATGGCTTACAAATACAAATTTATGACAGATGAATACCAGAAAACAACGGGATTGTGAAACAAAGCCTTCATAATTGGTAGCACCGCTCATGATATTACCACCAATTAAAGCATTAATGTTGTCAGTACACCTTTCATAACCAGGTGAGCTGAAGATAAATGTAGAGTTGCATATTTATCATAACTATTAAGTTCCCTGCCCTTTACACATCCGATCAGAGATTTCATTCACTCATTAATACTGTTGGTTGGACTGCCACGCTCATATTATCCTTCTGCTGCTCTATGTATTTGTTCATTGCATTTATGTTTGTGTTCTCCGGTATAATCATTAACCTGTATTGTCGTCAGGTCCGTTCACAGGTATGTTGATCTCTCTCTCTCTCTCTCTCTCTCTCTCTCTCTCTCTCTCTCTCTCTCTCTCTCTCTCTCTCTCTCTCTCTCTCTCTCTCTCTCTCTCTCTCTCTCTCTCTCTCTCTCTCTCTCTCTCTCTCTCTCTCTCTCTCTCTCTCTCTCTCTCTCTCTCTCTCTCTCTCTGTGTGTGTGTGTGTGTGTGTGTGTGTGTGTGTGTGTGTGTGTGTGTGTGTGTGTGTGTGTGTGTGTGTGTGTGTGTGTGTGTGTGTGTGTGTGTGTTTGTGTGTGTGTGTTTGCATCCGCCTCAAGCATACTGAGTCTGTTCGCCATCCTATGAGTGTGATCAGATGATGCAGACAACATGCAGGTGATCTAATGTTTGTATAATTGGATGCATTGAGTACGAGTGTGTCTCTCTCCCAAGGCCAGTCTCCCCGCCCACTTCCAGTTCATATCTTGATGGCTTGGCCTCGTTAACCTGACACATTCACTGCAGCACACCAGGATCTATACTTTTGTGAACGTGTATTTATTTTTGTAAAACGTAAAGCTTTTCAGTCGTACAATAAATGTGTTTAATCTATCATTTTTTTAAAGCGATAATAGAGAACCATTTAACGGTGAAGCTGTTTTTATTGCCTATAATCATATGCTTATCCATGTGACTATCCTGCATCGCGCGCGCACGCACACACACACACACACACACACACACACACACACACACACACACACACACACACACACACACACAAACTATGATTTCCAATGACTGATTGCTATACTTGGCGACATGGAAAGTAATGAAAGAAATAATAAAGTAAGCAATCGTTGTTCGGTTCGGAAACGGTTGCATGGGGGCGGAGGTGGTGGTGGTGGTGGTGGTGGTGGTGGTGGTGGTAGTGGTGGTGGTGGTCTTGGTGTGAAAGTGTTGTTTATATTAAATGTCCATATAATTGTGTGATATCATTTACTGTGTTCTTGGTTGAATAAATTTTCTCTGTTAGTATCAAGGAATCTGAACTAGGAAAAATATGTTAAAAATCCGATCACTCTGCCATTCCTTAAAATAAATAGGAAAGGAACCCGTGGAGATGACCAGTTAAGTTTCCGAGAAGTCTTGATACTCTTGCTCTAAATCACTTTGCAGGAAGGAGGAGAGGCAGAAACAGTAAGAGAGTTCAAGAATTAACCAGTGAAAGGCATGAAAGAATGAAGATACTGCGTTGGAAAGATAAAAGTAGAAGAAATTGTGCAACGAGGCGGCGGGAGGGGAAATCATGCACGTAGCAATTTCAGAAGAGCAGCAATCATGGAAGTAAAGATTAAAGACAATAAGAGATGCAACACTGCGGGGACGAGCTACATATTCAAGACAGTTTGTGAAAGGAGAGGAGTCGATGAGATCAAAAGCTTCTGATTCCACCTTGTTTAGGAGTATCGTGTGAGAGTGACTAGTGTGTGTGTGTGTGTGTGTGTGTGTGTGTGTGTGTGTGTGTGTGTGTGTGTGTGTGTGTGTGTGTGTGTGTGTGTGTGTGTGTGTGTTTCTTTTAAGGTTCGTGTATATTTTCCTTAATGTTTACGCAGACAAATAACAGAAAGGGTTTTCACAATAGCGTAAATAAAAAAGAAAAATATTGTGTGTGCATTTGTGTTAAAAGATATGATAAATGGAGTCATGAAAAATGTTGAGTAAATGAAGAAATTACTTATCTGCACACTCATTGTAATATATAAATGTACTCGTGCACTCTTTCCAGCATTACTTCCAACCAGAACCTGTGCCAGTCATTCATCGGAGCTGAAAACATTATAACTGATCACTAGTTTTATACGAGAGGAAATCATGTAAGGAAAAAAAAAAAAACTGTAATGGCTTTTTAATAATTTTGAAACACTTTTTTGATTTGCGGAGATTTTAAATATATTATGTTTTTATCTTTATGAAGGTTTGATTAATGGAGTGAATAAAAACATTCGCGTTTTTATAGTTTTTTTTTTTCACTAAGTAATTGTCTCATGCTTTTTAGCTGACACCGTGACCTGATGTGTGATGCAGTGCAGTGAGGGAAACCTTTTCGTGAGGCAGTCCTGTTTTATGGGGTTCGTTTTTAGCGGGAAGGATAAAAAAAAAAAGTTATGGTTACCTTTCACCGCAAGCCGAAGGTAACCTGCTAAGTTGGTCTAATTATTAACACATGCTCAGGAACCTTGGCTCACGAAAAGGTAAACATCACTCTGCGTTTGACAAATACAACACCTCTTGCGCCCAGGTGTGGCAGATCAATAAGGGGCTCAGACAGGTCCCGCACCACAGGTATGGCTGGTGCCTGTCGTCGTACCTCTGGGTTTAAAAAAATATTTTTTGCAAATGTGTTACAAAAGTGATGACATTCAGTGGTGTGTGAGTGATTGGAGGAGCACCAGTCAAGGGCCATACATCAGGCCATGAAGAGTGAATGATGAGTGAGCCTCTCTCCTGGATGGCTGATTTTCAATACGGTAGAGTGGGAAACGGTGGGAGAAGATAAAATAAAATGAAAAAAAAAGAAAATAGGGGAAGAAACACATAAAGAGAGAAAAGAAAGCCACTGAGGGTGAAGAGGGGACGCATCAGCCACCCCTTGACGGACGGGGGCCAAACAATGCCTCAGTGTGACCATAAGCCTGGCCTCGGCGGGAATCGGGAAGTTAAAAGCAGTAGGTGATCACGCTAAAGAGTTTGGCACAAAGGCCTGTCAACTGTGCCTTCTCAGATATTTTCCTCTGAAGCTTTCACCAACAAACATTTTTAGTCGAAATCAAATTTCGAAACCTGACCATTTTCCTTTCTTTCAGCATCAAAGTCTTTTGCGAGTGCTGAGTGCTGGAGGCTCAACCGATGAAGGTGTGTGTGTGTGTGTGTGTGTGTGTGTGTGTGTGTGTGTGTGTGTGTGTGTGTGTGTGTGTGTGTGTGTGTGTGTGTGTGTGTGTGTGTGTGTGTGTGTGTGTGTGTGTGTATATATATATATATATATATATATATATATATATATATATATATATATATATATATATATATATATATATATATATATATATATATATATATATATATATATATATATATATATATATATATATATATATATATATATATATATATATATATATATATATATATATATATATATATATATATATATATATATATTTTATTTTTTTTTATATTTTTGGTGCATGATAATTTATTTGTGTTTTTCTATCCATTTTAGGAACGGCGTTGGTGACAGCAGTAAACTCCGCTTGAGCTGCGCTGCTCTGCGGGGGAGGGAGGCGTCACGCAGCAAGAGAGGGGATGACACTCTGCGGTAAGATACACGTAAATAATGGGAGTGTTGGTCTGTGGCTCTGGTGTTAAAGGTGAGGTGGTGCGCGGCTGGTTGGAGGCTGCACTGCATTATATAGGCCACATCGATCATCCCGCAGGTGTCCCGCAAGCCGCCAGGTGCAGTGACGCTTACCTGCACCCATGACGAGATTCACTGTGATCCCAAACACTTCTACCACATTTTGCGTAACAGTAGAAGTGCATTGTTCTCTGGAGAGTGGGTGTGCAGCCTGTACAACAAAAGCGGTAATGTTAGCCGTGTCCCTCCAGGCCAGTGGTTGTCAGCCTTTTCTAAGTTGATGCACCTTTTCGGGAGCTTTTGAGAAGTTCATGTACTCTCGCTCCCAGAACGATTAATAAAAAAAAATCACGCTTTCCTCTATTTTTGAGACTGAAAATACATAAATAAAAGTATTAGGTTTCTATTTTGAGCATGAAAATAGCTACTGAGTCCTAATAGATTGTTATATAGTGCTAAATGCACAATAAAACAAAATGCTACATCTCAAACCCATCAGGTGCGAGGTGCGTCTGAGTATCATATACTAATACAGTAATTAATTTTTTATTACGTTAATTTCAATTTAAATAGATGGCACACTATTTTCTTCCTAAAACAACTTTTCTTACTGTGCACTTTCATATAGACTGGCCATGTCATGGGCATGTTACGTGACAAAATCTTCCTGAAACACCTTTCCTTAGTGTGTACCCTTATGCACTCCTGTTATTTCCAGGTAACCTCTGAAAAAGTTCATGCACGCTGGGGAGCACCTAGGCTGACTATCACTGTTGTAGGGCGATGGCACCCTGACCCTTTTACCATACACCAGCTTAATGAGGGCCTGGAGGCGTGTGCTGTCACCTTAAGATTATTAATGGTCCTTAACATTGGACGCACGACCTTCTTATCACTCTCTATCAGGCAAAGGGTATTAACGATCGTGTGTGTGTGTGTGTGTGTGTGTGTGTGTGTGTGTGTGTGTGTGTGTGTGTGTGTGTGTGTGTGTGTGTATTCTCACCTCCCATAGCAAACACTCCTGAGGCTCCTTCAGTATAACAGAGCGACGGGACAGGAAAGCACCGCTCCCGGCCTTATGGAGCGCTGCCAGCAGCGACTATATTATAGTGTGTATATTATAGTGCGATTATATTATAGTGTGTGTGCTTCCACTGTATTAAGAGGAGGTAGAAACACAGACATTCGTTTATCATTATGGAAAGCTCCGTTCCGTTCCCTGACAGCTCACGTATTTACCAGTAATTCTGGCTAAACCTTTTGGGTTTTCCTTAAGGACTGGCATCTCAGTGGGCCATATATATATATATATATATATATATATATATATATATATATATATATATATATATATATATATATATATATATATATATATATATATATATATATATATATATATATATATATATATATATATATATATATATATATATATATATATATATATATATATTTTGTTGCCAGTGCCAGTGTTCCTCTTACATAAAAATTGCTTTTTCAAGACTACAGTCATCTTCACAACCTGCAGGGGCTTTTCATCAGGGAATGCCCATTAGCTGGCAGCCAGGCTCATTGTGATCTAATTGGCTGAGGATGAACTTGTAACTTATTCCCAAGAGGAGGAAAATTTTCATCAAATTATACGTGCGAGGAGGAAGTCAGGATCGGGGAGTTGCCACTACTTCTGCAACACCCTCAAGGACAGCATGTGGCTAATGACCGCCGCTGAGCAAGTTCTCAAGAGACCTTTAATTCAAACGGGAGAATGGGCTCTTCCACCTTCCCGCCAAATCCTGAAGGGCGCAGCAATGTTGGTGCAATGGCAGCATTCACTCGGAGACCAGAATGGACGTGGCATATTACCCGCTTATCAAGAAGACCATTGACTGCTGTAATCACGAGGGAGTGTTGAGGTTTAATATGGTTATATCAGGACTTCTGCAAGGTATGAAGTCCTCTTGTAATGCACGGAGATCAAATACACACTAAGCGTCATTTTTCTTATTGCAGCGAATATTTACACAAAGAGGTACGAATCTACTGAAAATATTTTTATCATTATTTTCTTTTTTGTCAAAGTGGATGATACGAGTAATGTGTGGTAGATCAGTGAGCAGCGCAAGACACGGTGATTATCCTGGGGAGGACTCCAATATTACCTGTTATCTTTAAATACTTCAGCATGCAAGTGGATTATGAACACTGACACCTGTACAATGGCCACCCCCATCCCTCTAATGTACGAATACTTCATGAGGATTAATCTCGCCGCTTCACTTACTTTTTTAATTTCAGTTCAGCTCCTCACCTGAATGACATTTTCTTTTACAAATTGTCTCTAATTCTAATTGTCTCTCTAATAGTTCAAAGTAATCGAGCAATAGCTAATGAATCTACCTTTATCATAATGACAGGCTAAACACACAAAACATTACACCTGCTGAAGACCAAATCACCTTTATCCACCTTTCTTATTCCTTAGTCGCACTGTTCCCAAACAAATGTTCAGTAACACGTCATACAACAATTCTCAGGGTAAAGGTAAAATTTCTCCTACCAGGAAACTACAAGGTCTGAGCGCGTTAGTTAGGTTTACGTTGCGACACTTGGCAGTTGATACAATTTTACATGACCACACGGGCTGAAAGGACACAATTCTCTTTCATTCTTTCATTCTACACTGTTATAGGAGAAGCCTTTAGCTTGTTTCTAGCTGAATTTGTTTCTTTGATTTCTGGATGGCGTTAGCACATAAATATTCAGAATTGTACTCGTAGCATCTGGTGAATTTCGTTATCTGTGGCGTGGGGGACAGAGTCGAGGGTTTTTTTTTTTTTTTTTTTTTTTACGTAGGAAGGATACTGGCCAAGGGCAACAAAAATCTAATAAAAAAAAATGCCCACTGAAATGCCAGTCCCTAAAAGGGTCAAAGCAGTGGTCAAAAATTGGTGGATAAGTGTCTTGAAACCTCCCTCTTGAAGGAATTCAAGTCATAGGAAGGTGGAAATACAGAAGCAGGCAAGGAATTCCAGAGTTTACCAGAGAAAGGGATGAATGATTGAGAATACTGGTTAACTCTTGCGTTAGAGAGGTGGACAGAATAGGAGTGAGAGAAAGATGAAAGTCTTGTGCAGTGAGGCTGCGGAAGGAGGGGAGGCATGCAGTTAGCAAGATCAGAAGAGCAGTTAGCATGAAAATAGCGGTAGAAGACAGCTAGAGATGCAACATTGCGGCGGTGAGAGAGAGGCTGAAGACAGTCAGTTAGAGGAGAGGAGTTGATGAGACGAAAAGCTTTTGATTCCACCCTGTCTAGAACAGCAGTATGAGTGGAACCCCCCCAGACATGTGAAGCATACTCCATACATGGACGGATAAGGCCCTTGTACAGAGTTAGCAGCTGGGGGGGTGAGAAAAACTGGCGGAGACGTCTCAGAACACCTAACTTCATAGAAGCTGTTTTAGCTAGAGATGAGATGTGAAGTTTCCAGTTCAGATTATAAGTAAAGGACAGACCAAGGATGTTCAGTGTAGAAGAGGGGGATAGTTGAGTGTCATTGAAGAAGAGGGGGATAGTTGTCTGGAAGATTGTGTCGAGTTGATAGATGGAGGAATTGAGTTTTTGAGGCATTGAACAATACCAAGTTTGCTCTGCCCCAATCAGAAATTTTAGAAAGATCAGAAGTCAGGCGTTCTGTGGCTTCCCTGCGTGATATGTTTACCTCCTGAAGGGTTGGACGTCTATGAAAAGACGTGGAAAAGTGCAGGGTGGTATCATCAGCATAGGAGTGGATAGGACAAGAAGTTTGGTTTAGAAGATCATTAATGAATAATAAGAAGAGAGTGGGTGACAGGACAGAACCCTGAGGAACACCACTGTTAATAGATTTAGGAGAAGAACAGTGACCGTCTACCACAGCAGCAATAGAACGGTCAGAAAGGAAACTTGAGATGAAGTTACAGAGAGAAGGATAGAAACCGTAGGAGGGTAGTTTGGAAATCAAAGCTTTGTGCCAGACTCTATCAAAGGCTTTTGATATGTCCAAGGCAACAGCAAAAGTTTCACCAAAGTCTCTAAAAAGAGGATGACCAAGACTCAGTAAGGAAAGCCAGAAGATCACCAGTAGAGCGGCCTTGACGGAACCCATACTGGCGATCAGATAGAAGGTTGTGAAGTGATAGATGTTTAAGAATCTTCCTGTTGAGGATAGATTCAAAAACTTTAGATAAGCAGGAAATTAAAGCAATAGGACGGTAGTTTGAGGGATTAGAGCGGTCACCCTTTTTAGGAACAGGTTGAATGTAGGCAAACTTCCAGCAAGAAGGAAAGGTAGATGTTGACAGACAGAGTTGAAAGAGTTTGACTAGGCAAGGTGCAAGCACGGAGGCACAGTTTCGGAGAACAATAGGAGGGACCCCATCAGGTCCATAAGCCTTCTGAGGGTTTAGGCCAGCGAGGGCATGGAAAACATCATTACGAAGAATTTTAATACGAGGCATGAAGTAGTCAGAGGGTGGAGGAGAGGGAGGAACAAGCCCAGAATCGTCCAAGGTAGAGTTTTTAGCAAAGGTTTGAGCAAAGAGTTCAGCTTTAGAAATAGATGTGATAGCAGTGGTGCCATCTGGTTGAAGTAAAGGAGGGAAAGAAGAAGAAGCAAAGTTATTGGAGATATTTTTGGCTAGATGCCAGAAATCACGAGGGGAGTTAGATCTTGAAAGGTTTTTGACATTTTCTGTTAATGAAGGAGTTTTTGGCTAGTTGGAGAACAGACTTGGCATGGTTCCGGGCAGAAATATAAAGTGCATGAGATTCTGGTGAAGGAAGGCTTAAGTACCTTTTGTGGGCCACCTCTCTGTCATGTATAGCACGAGAACAAGCTGTGTTAAACCAAGGTTTAGAAGGTTTAGGACGAGAAAAAGAGTGAGGAATGTGCACGCCTCCATGCCAGACACTATCACCTCTGTTATGCGCTCAGCACACAAAGACGGGTCTCTGACACGGAAGCAGTAGTCATTCCAAGGAAAATCAGCAAAATACCGCCTCAGGTCCCCCCAACTAGCAGAGGCAAAACGCCAGAGGCACCTTCGCTTAGGGGGATCCTGAGGAGGGATTGGAGTGATAGGACAAGATAAAGATATGAGATTGTGATCGGAGGAGCCCAACGGAGAAGAAAGGGTGACAGCATAAGCAGAAGGATTAGAGGTCGGGAAAAAGGTCAAGAATGTTGGGGCGTATCTCCAAGACGGTCAGGAATACGAGTAGGGTGTTGCACCAATTGCTCAAGGTCATGGAGGATAGCAAAGTTGTAGGCTAGTTCACCAGGATGGTCAGTGAAGGGAGAGGAAAGCCAAAGCTGGTGGTGAACATTGAAGTCTCCAAGAATGGAGATCTCTGCAAAAGGGAAGAGGGTCAGAATGTGCTCCACTTTGGAAGTTAAGTAGTCAAAGAATTTCTTATAGTCAGAGGAGTTAGGAGAGAGGTATACAGCACAGATAAATTTAGTATGAGAATGACTCTGTAGTCGTAGCCAGATGGTGGAAAACTCGGAAGATTCAAGAGCGTGGGCACGAGAGCAGGTTAAGTCATTGCGCACATAAACGCAGCATCCAGCTTTGGATCGAAAATGAGGATAGAGAAAGTAGGAGGGAACAGAAAAGGGGCTACTGTCAGTTGCCTCAGACACCTGAGTTTCAGTGAGGAAAAGAAGATGAGGTTTAGAAGAGGAGAGGTGGTGTTCTACAGATTGAAAATTAGATCTTAGACCGCGAATGTTGCAGAAGTTAATGAAGAAAAAGTTGAGGGGGGTGTCAAGACACTTAGGGTCGTCGACGGAAAGGCAAGTCCGACCTGGGGACATTTATGGTCCTATTTATTGTTCACCGTTCAAAACGTTAGTTAAAAATGATTCAGAGATTTTCACGAACGCTTATCTTATCTTTCCTTTTTGCTACAAATGTTAACAAGAGAAAAAGCATACATAAAAAAATTGAGAGGCAAGGGTTCAGCGCACGTGTGGGCGGCGGTGCAGGTGTCGACGAGTAGGCGACACACTCGGCGCAACAAAATGGTGGAGGCTGACTCTCTTAGCCATGCCCACTCTGTTAAAGCTGTGGAGCGAGAACTGCACAGCCTTATCATGATGTCTCACTTGATGTATGACCAAGGAAGCTCAGGCTGTAGCGCGTCTGACTACAATGCAAGATTTCCCGAGTTCGAATCCTGGTTACGGCCGGGGTTTTTTTAGGACGATTGCTCGCTCCTAGGTTGACCAAGCATTAAAATGTGTACCGGTTAGCTATAACTGGGAATGTAAAGGCGGCTGAGCAAAGAACTGGCTACCCTACTCCATGTGCCGAGCCCCTATGCCAACGCTTATGATTAACCGCGGCTCACCTTTACGCTTTAATGATCGAGGACAATAAAGCCTTTCCTTGATGTATGACTGAGAACGGTGAAGTCGTGGTGAGGGAACAAAGCGTCTCTGAAAAGTATAGTCAGAATCCAATATAGTCTCTCTGAACGGGTTTACGTCAAGAGGAGGAAAAAAAAAAAAAAAACTGCCGTAAGATAATAACACTCAACGGACTTATAAGTATCAAGGGCATAATATTTCTGAATGGCGGCGATTATAAGATTTTTCAAGACAATAATAGATCAGAAAATGCTGGATTCTCCGAGGCATGAAGGCTAAAAATATATATAATGAAAAGAAGATGGTAATGACTACACAAATGAACTCAGCATTGAAGAGAGAGAGAGAGAGAGAGAGAGAGGAGAGAGAGAGAGATGAGAGAGAGAGAGAGAGAGAGAGAGAGAGAGGAGAGAGCAGAGAGAGAGAGAGAGAGAGAGAGAGAGAAGAGCTGTGTTTATTACTTAATTACTGTTATGTTTTATGGGTACCATTGCTCACGGGAACAGAGGAAGTGCAGCTGACGTTAGTATGGAGTTCACGGCTTCATGACACCTTTTATATAACGCTACACACTGTTTATTCACTTTTTAATTTTCTTTTTCACAATAACGCTTCTTAACTTCTCTTTATGCTTGTTGCTATTATTATCCAATTACTGCTATTGCTGCTGTTGTTGTTATTCATATGTACTACAGCGCAATAATATGGAAGTAAAGAGCAAGGTTTTTTTTTTTTTCTTTGTTCCTCTTCTTTTCTTACCGGTTTTCTTGCATTGTTTCAGCGTCCGTGCGGGAGGAGAAAAGGAAAGAAGCAATAATAATGGAAGAGTGTGGATGGGTGGAAAAAACAACAACAACAACAATAATACTGCTCTAGTTCTCGTGTCTTTGTTCGTGATCCGCTTGTTGCGCATCCGTATCGCTTATTTCTTTTTCCGCTTCTCGTAATGTCATTTGTTTCATCACATTTTCTGGTCTTTCTCCGGTTTTCTTATCATCATTTATTCGCGGTGGTGTTTCTGTATTCATCGCGTTCGTTTCGTTTTTTTTTTTTTTTGCATGTTATTTTCTCTTGTATTTAAACTTTTTTTTTGTACATTTTCTTTTCTTTTTCCTCTCCTTCTTGTTCTTCTTGTCGTTCTTCATTTCTTGCTCTTGTTGCTGTTGTTGTTCTTCTTCTTCATCCTCCTCCTCCTCCTCTTCTTCTTCTTCGTTATTCTCATCTGTCGTTGTCATAATGTTCTCTCTTTACCTGTTCTTTTCTCCTTCATCATGTATTAATGTCTTGGCTGCGACGATCATTCTTTTCTTTGTTCTTCTCATCACTCTCAATGATGAACAAGAAACATCCTCTTAGGAGGGAGCTCGCCTCATAATAAAAAGCAGAACAATAAAAAAGGAAGAAAATCATGGAAGAGAAGATCAAGAGAAAGAAGAAGTGAGAAGAAAATAAAATAATCTTAATACGAGGTAGTTTATGAAGCGCATCTTTGTTTTTTAGATGAGATGTAATGATGACGACTATGATGATGATGATGATGATGATGACGACGGTGATAATAATAATAATAATAATAATAATAATAATAATAATAATAATAATAATAATAATAATAATAATAATAAAATAATAATGATACTGGAAATAAGTACAACAACAACAACAACAACAACAACAACAACAACAACAACAACATTGGACACAAAGGCAAAATTTTCCTTTAAGCAGTAAGGAGGGAACGAGAGAGAGAGAGAGAGAGAGAGAGAGAGAGAGAGAGAGAGAGAGAGAGAGAGGAGAGAGAGAGAGAGAGAGAGAGAGAGAGAGAGACAAACTAACATACAGACAGGGAAACTACAGTACACACCCCACCCACCTACCTATCACCCACCTTCCCACACACAGTAAAAAACAGAGCAGGTACATCGACTTGATATTAAGGTTACGAAAGGATACGAGGCGAGGATCCCGAAGCCCGAAGCCAGAAGCCCGACGCGTGAGAGGAAGCACGAGTAGCGACGAGCGTGTGGCGGAAAGCCGGCGGTGGGGGGGGAAGAAGAACAGAAAAGGGAAACAAACGAGACCAGGAAACAGGGGGCAGGGTTACATGACGATACCAGAGAGAGAGAGAGAGATGAGAGAGAGAGAGAGAGAGAGAGAGAGAGAGAGAGGCATGAAGTTATGACAGAGATTAGCTTTAATATTTTTGTTTAAGTCTGCTGCCTCAGTTCTCTTATTCTGCCGAGGATGAAACGGGAACGAGAAGGGCTGTGGGGGAGGGAGGGAGGGAGGGAGGAAGAGGGAGGGAGGGAAGAAATACGGTAAGGGAGTAAGGGCGGGAATATAGAATGAAAGAATGAATAAATGAATGATGCATGGAGTCGAAAAGGAAGAAAGGAAAGAAAAAACGGATGGAAAGTAGAAGTAAGACAGTAAGGAGTGATGGAGGGAAGGAAGAAAGATAAGAAAATAGGAGGGGAGGAGGCAAAGGAGATAGGAGAGGAGCACGGAGGGAAGGAGTGAAGTATGTATTGAAGGAAGGAAAAGAAAGAAAGAAGGAAAAGAACCTTAAGGAGGAAGCAGCAAAGTAAAGAGGCCAAGGAAAGGAAGAAGGGAAGGAAGGAAGGAAGGAAGGAAGGAAGGAACGAAGAAACGAAGGGAAATCATAGTAAATGCATAGTAAAATGAAGGATGACTGGTGGGGAAAGAAGCTAGAGGGAGCATATATCGATAAAGTCAACATCTGGGCGGCTGGGTGGCTGGATAGACACAGATGGATGCCTCACCAACAAATACACTCCGATACCTTAAAGATGAGAACGGGGACGCTGAAGAAGGCAATGATGAAGGCACTTTTGGCTGCTGCAGAGGAGGAGAGGGAAAAAGAGAGAGAGAGAGAGAGAGAGAGAGAGGAGAGAGAGAGAGAGAGAGAGAGAGAGGAGAGAGAGAGAGAGAGAGAGAGAGAGAGAGAGAGAGAGAGGGAGTGGGAAGGAGTGCAGGAATCAGGTGTGTGTGTGTGTGGCATGCTGATGGAGGTGATGGAGGTGGTGGTGGTGGTGGTGGCGGTGAGGGAAGAAAAAAGAAGGGCAAGCAAGCGTGTATGTATGTTTGTTCTGGGTCAGTGCACCGCCGCCTTCACTGAGAGCACCTTTAGTATATACATGAGGCGGAGGGAGAGCTGCTGCTTGTGATACTGTGGTGGTGATGGTGGTGGTGGTGGTGGTGGTGGTTGAAGGTGGTGTAGTGTGTGGAAGTTGAGAATGAAGTAAGTATGAGCGGGGGATGAGTGAGAAAGTTAGCCGAGAGAGAGAGAGAGAGAGAGAGAGAGAGAGAGAGAGAGAGAGAGAGAGAGAGAGAGAGAGAGAGTAAAAAAGGTAATAGCGTCGCAAGTGACACCTGGTAACTACGATTAGGAGAGAGCGGTACTTCTCCCACCCAGAATTTGCTTGGAGCGGGGATCGAACTTGCAACCTTTCAACAGCCACGCACGTACCATAAAGCCAACTCCCGTGAGAGAGAGAGAGAGAGAGAGAGAGAGAGAGAGAGAGAGAGAGAGAGAGAGAGAGGGGAAAAAGAGCTGAAATGTGAGAAAATTTGTCGAAACGAGTGGCCCCCAGCTGGGTTGAGGAGGAGGGTGAGTGGAAGTAAAGGAGAGGAGTACGGGAAGGCAAAGGGCGGGTGTGGTAAAGGCATGGAGAGTGAACGTGTGAGACTAAGGTGCAATGGTAGGCTGGGAAAAACATTAAACCACGACTGTAAAGGTGGAAGGAATGCAGGTGTGAGTGTGTGTGTGTGTGTGTGTGTGTGTGTGGTGGGGGGATACTGGAAGGAGGGAGAATGCTCGTATAAAGGTGAAAATGGAGGGAGCAGCAAATAGTTAAGGATGGGGGTGAACGTGTGAGACTGTGGGCCCATTCATTAAACATTCATTAAACATTAGGATTACTGGCCCGCAATCCGAATCCCCAACGTCGGGCATCCTACTACGAAACTGGCGCGCTGATTTTTTAAACAGAAAACGGCAACCCGACGTTCGTACGAGGTTATCGGAAGAGTTGGCAGCCTTTGCTCCCGATATTGGTAGATCTGAGCACATATAAACAAATCCACGTGCTACCTTTACTTCGCCCACAGCTTCGCCGCTGTCATGAGTGTGCCTGCCTCTTCTGTTCTCCTCCTCTCTCCACGAGAAAAAGCTGTCGCACTCACAAATGCTCAACGCCAGAGACTGTCTGAGGTGATAACTTCAAAGAAAATCCTGTTGGATCATTCTACAGACTTCAACGGGATAAGAAAAAAAAACCAGAAAGCTTGGGAGGAAGTAGCTGCTGAATTCAACCTCAGCTACCCTGCTGAACGTCCCAGGACAGTAACCCAGCTCAAACGGGCTTGGGAGTACATAAGGAGACGGTAAGTGGATGTAAATATTCTGTATATTTTGTGTATAGCAGGTGAATTTTTGTGTTTAGCAGAGCAATAACATATTGCATCATGCTGCATCCGTAAGGGCAAGCTGAGTGTATCTCATTAATTAAATTAACACTCAGGTTTACCTCTCACAAAGGGAGTGTGTTTATCTTGCTGATCTAAAGTGGGTTTTTAGCTTGCTGGTGTACTGTAAAGGGGTGTTTTTCAGCTTGCTGGTCTAGAAGGGGTGTTCTAAGCTTCCTGGTCTAAGGGGGGTGTTTTTAGCTTGCTGATCTAAAGGGGGTGTTTTAAGCTTGCTGGTCTAAGGGGGTGTTTTTAGCTTGCTGGTATCTCACAAGTAGCATATACCATTTCTTACCTGCCCTTTATATGATTAATGGATTATTAATATTTTTTTCTTTAGCAAATATTTAAGAAAAGCTCCATGGTAAACAGCAATATTAGGTTAAGTTCAGGTTAGGTTCAGGTTAGTTTTTTACTTGGAAATATAAGAAATGGAATTAAGAAATAAAGTACACAGACAATAAATGAATATTATTATATTTGTCCAAATCATTCCTAACTGAAGATTCTGTACAGCACTACTGGCATTGTTTAGTAATCTACATTATGTTCATGCTTACAGAGTGAAGAAGAATCACAAGAAATTTCTTCATGAGTCCTTCAAGACTGGTGGAGGGCCATCACCAAAACCAGTCACAGATGACTTCTTGGCTGTTGCAACAGATGCACTGGCTGTGGAGCTGCAATTTGCAGACAACCAGCTAGATAGCTTAGTACCCATAGTCATAAGAGAAGAGGAAGTGGGTCTGTATTTTGGCTTTCTTTTCTGTTAGTCTTTAATCATATACACAATCTTACTTATTGCCTTCATTTTTCATACTATTTCTTTCCCCATTTGTTATTATTATTTTTTTTTTTTGGACAGTAGGCTGCCCTGGCAACTGTGAAATTATCATGAATACGTTGTTTTTTAGATATGTTCATGCATTGTCAAATAATTCTGTTTCATTCAGTAAATTTACAGTTACTAGAAATTTAGGAAATACACAACATGTAGTGCGCAATAGCGTTGATAGTAAAATTAACATTAATGGCCATGGACATCAATGTTAAAAGTGGAGTTAAAGTTAGGTTAGGTTCAGCTAGGTTGGTATAGGTTAGGTTAGGTTAGATTAGCATATTTTCATTTGTGTGCACTGGTAGTGATTGATGCATCATAAACATCTTTGTAAAAATTTTGTTTCCTGTTTTAACATTAACTTCTCATCTAGCAGAAATAATTGACGACGACATGCTTCCTGCATGTACTCGTACAATAGCAGCAGGACCATCGACAACACCAGCAGCAGGACCAGCAACAGCACCAGCAGCAGGACCAGTGACAGCACCACCACCAGGACCAGCAACAGCACCAGCAGCAGGACCAGCAACAGCACCACCACCAGGACCAGCGACAGCACCACCACCAGGACCAGCTTCAGCACCACCAACAGTTACAGCAACAGCACCAGCAATGGCACCAGCAACACCACCAGCAGGGCCAGCAACAGCACCAGGAGGAACATCACAAACTGGACCCTCCACCCGTAGAGGCCGAAAGAGACCCCTACGCAGTGAGAGGGAGGAATGTTTCCGCGCTATTCGAGAAGGTGCAGAGACCTTGAATGACGACTTGAAAGTGTCATTGCAAAACTTCTCTGCTCTATGTGAGAAGCTTGGCAATCAAGCTGAAGTGGCAGCAAATGCATTTGCTCAGGCAATGCAAACATCAACAAATGCATTTGTTCAGACTATGCATAATGTTGATAGCACTATGGAACAAGTACGCAAGTACTACAGCCCAGCTTCTGGGAGACCCAGCAGTCTGTAAGTATCCTGTGTGTGTGTGTGTGTGTGTGTGTGTGTGTGTGTGTGTGTGTCTGTGTGTGTGTGTGTGTGTGTGTGTGTGTTGTATATTTGAGTGAAAATAAATAAAAAAAACAAATCTTGACCTCCATTTATTTTCATGACCTACACTTTGAGGGTTCATATATGATTATATATAACATTTCTTTCATGTCTTGTCCTTCACAGGAAAATATATAATTACATCCTACATGGTACTTGTATCTTGTATTGAGTCACATAACAATGTATTAATGACAGATGCAATAGAGTTTAAGATTGAACTGATATGCATTACAATTTTGGGATAGAGGAAAGCACTTCCACTTGGCCAAGAAGGGTGTGAATGCACTCCTTTGACAGCCGGTACCTCCGAATGAACTCATCCTCAGAGTAGGCAGCAAAAGGGTTTTGGTGATCCTTGACCAGTCTCCTTGGTAACCTTGCTTTATCAGCTCGATCAGCATGTTGAAGGTGCACAAGAGCAAGAATGCCAGCCTAAAAAGAAATTCATCTTCTTAAGTCCTCCCTCACAAAAAATACAAGCAAAATTAATGTTATCAATAATGTTATCAATAACAACGCCATAATATGAAATGTCAAAATATATGGGAAGCAGAGCTAAAGCCTGCTGGCCTGAACAGCTCACTGGCTGTCTGGCTAGCTGGCGGCTGTCAGAGACCTGCTCCATCACAATAACAATAAATTAACCTGCGTGAGATGGCTAAACTAATCAAAACAAAGTTAATTCACCATAAATAATAATACCAAAACAACTTGACCCACAGCTATCCTGCAGCTGTTCTGCAAGCTTTTCTAACGACAAACAGCTTCCACACATATTATTTGGGCTCTGCATGTAATATTGACAAGTAATAGTGCTATACATACCATGGTTGAAGCTCCAGGAAGGTGTAGAGATGTTGGTAAGAAGTGAAGACAGGCTAGAAGCTTGCGCCACGACAACAGGCCCCTAGGCATACGTCACGTCCAAACACCAAGTTCTTTTAAAAAGTTTAAGTACTGACAAAAAATATTGTATTCGTGTAATAATATGTTTAACCTACATTATTACGTATTTCCATACAATCATAACACATTTCTGCTATGAATGAGAGGATAATACATTCTCAAGCAAAATTCGTAGGTGCTTTCGGAGGGTGTCAGGCTCCCGAAAGATTTCTCCCCGAACGTGTCAATATTTTTTTGGATTCAGACGCAGACGCCCGACATTTCGGGCTCCAGGAGTGTTTAATAAATCGACTTCACCGGATTCGGAATGCGGGCCACTAACCCTAATGTTTAATAAATGGGCCCACAGGGCCCATTTATTAAACATTATTGTTATTAAACATGTGTGTGTGTGTGTGTGTGTGTGTGTGTGTGTGTGTGTGGAGGTGAGGTGTTGAGCAGTGTAGTGTGCTGAAGGATGCAGGGAGACGCGAGGTTTGGCAGGCAGGGTGTAACATCAAATTAAAAAAAAAGGTTACACACACACACACACACACACACACACACACACACACACACACACACACACACACGACTAAAACTCCACTATTGATAATATAGTTTTAACGCTGACAATTCTACTACTATTACTACTACTACTACTACTACTACTACTACTACTACTACTACTACTACTTCTTCCTCTCCTTCTTCTTCTTCTTCCTCTTCTTCCTCTTCTTCTTCTTCTTCTTCTTCTTCTTCTTTTTCTTTTCATTCTCCTTCTTCTCCTCTCCATTTTATCATCATCGCATTATCATCATCATTATAATCATCATCAATCACAATTATCATTATAAGAACAAAAGGAACCAATGCACCATTATATATATACATAAGAGCATACGTAATCATGTAAATACGAAATTATTTAAGCTCTTATATACTTGTATATACTTGAACAGCCTGGTTACTACAATAAGAATGGTGCAATTAGGTATAACACGAACGCAACTGATAATTCTGGACCTTGTAGTCAAAACACGCCAATAAAACTTACGAGCAAAAATATTAGAAGTTACGAGCGCACCGAGGTAATCTCACATACATAATTACTGCCCCTTCAGGAGTACATAGCGTTCTGAGAGGGGAGGGATTTCTTCTCCGACTAAAGACAATGGCTCGAGCTGGCACAAAAAATCTAGTCTCTGTGACGTGAGTCGAGGTGAGGTGTGTGAAATGATGAAGCCCTACAGTAAACCTTGCCTAGTGCAGAAAGGTGGCGGTTATACATGGGCCGCCACGTGTAGGTCTGATGGCTTCTTGCTGCTCCCCTTATTTCCTAACGCTCTTATGACAGTGTAGTAAATCAGAGAGTGTGTTGTTAGTTAAGGTGTAGAGACGTCACCATGCAGGACCTCCTCACCATGACTTTACCATGAAGTTAACTCGAGAGAGAGAGAGAGAGAGAGAGAGAGAGAGAGAGAGAGAGAGAGAGAGAGAGGAGAGAGAGAGAGAGAGAGAGAGAGAGAGAGAGAGAGAGAGAAAGCATAACCGATCCACAGAGATGAAGCTTGAGTGACCAGTATGACGGTGAAGTGATGGAGAGAGCCATGTTTGAGTCCCGGTAATGCCTGTCTCATTTTCGCCACCTCCCCGACCTTAATTCACCTTAATGTAACGCATCCAGGCTGGGGCGGTGCTTGTGGTGAGAGCAGCACGTGGGAGGCAGGGTAACATGTACAGCCATGGTCAATATCAAACAACATGCTGGATTCCTTCCCCCTCCCTCATTCTGTGCTTACCTTCTCCCCTCAGTCTGAAGTCACCGGGTTAGCTGGGAATCAATTTGTCATAATTTTTTTTTCTATGAGGAGGCTCAGTAGATCAGAACTTTTAAGATTGAGAAAGTCGTTTCTTTGCATTGTGTTTAGCTTTTTTACCTCAATCTAAAGTCCTGCAGTTTATTGAGATTCTATGTATTTCCAATTTTTTTTTGTGAGCAGATTGTCAGCAGGTCACAAAAGCTAAGATTGAGAGAGAACACAAAACACAGTGAAGGTGAGGATAGGTTGCTTCACTTATATAATCACATTACCTTCCAGTCCGAGGTGGCTAAATGTAGCAGTTTTAAAGGTGCTGTCCACGTTATCAGTGTTGAGGGTGTTGAGAATCATCAGCCCCTGTAGTGCGTGTGAGGGAGGGTCTCGTTCTGACGGGGGAAAGGTGAGGCCAATGAATAAAGGTCATAGAGCTGGAATGGAGGTGAGGAGCGGAAAATGCCATCTGGATAAAGAGAGAAGAGAGAGAAGAGCTCGTTTAAGACACATATATATAAATGTTTCGCAATGTGGATCGCTTACGTCACGTTGCTGACAAGTCGTGAGAAAAGCTACATGTTAGAATAAAGGAAATACACACAACAAATCTAAACTACATGATGAAAAGTTACATGTCAGAATTACGATGAGACTTTTCTATCTTATATCATGAAAAAGCTAAACTATATCATGAAATATGTATGTCAGAATTAGATCATGTCAGAATTAAAAAGACCATTCAAAACCTTCTTTAAATTACGTGTATCATGAATGTACTGCTCTTGGGCAATTTTCACATCCCCGTGCGTTAGTTCTCACAAGCTTTGATTCATTTTCATGCCCTGCCATCCTGTGAATAGCTCTTGTTAAACCTTCATTTCCGTCACCCCTGGATCATAGTCACTTATGTAATTTAGCTAAATGTCACATCAGGATTATTTTCCTATTCGTTGCACTGTTACCTTGAATAATAACAGCAACAATATAAGAAAGCAACAGCAACAACTACAATAATTATAATAACAATAACAATATCAATAACAACAATACCGTCTACCTCAGCCTACTTGGAGGGGTCGAGCACGCGTGGCCGATGACAGGCACGTCCCCGAGACAGATGAGCCTCTCCGGAGCACCTGGCAACACTCGGGAGGGTGATGCCCATTCCCGGCCCTTGTCACCATCACGGCAGATATGAAGGATGTGTGTTATTGCCGCTCCGTAAACAGGTGGTGCAGGATGACACCAGCGGCACAATACCATCAGTGAAAGACCGATGACCGCCCCAAGCCAGCCAGCCATGACCCCATTCAGTCGTAACATCAATCACGTGAAATGGATTAATCTCGCGTCCCATCGCCCTTAATAGTCTGCATAGGTGGCTAGATCGTCAGTCAAGAAGGGGATAACACACACATACACACACACACACACACACACACACACACACACACACACACAGTACATTTATCGCTTTGCTGGCACTTGGTTGACATTCGCTGTCGACTATTTGCTGCACAGAATCCGAAATGGTTCCCAAGAAGCGTTCCAGATACACACACACACACACACACACACACACACACACACACACACACACACACACACACACACACACCTGTTCTTGTTGTTGTTGGTGGTGGTGCTGTTGTTGCTACGTATGATGGATTTCCTATTATGATCTTTACTCGGTAACCTCTGTTTGTTTGAGTGTCAGTCTAGTGGTTATATTATTGTTATTATTATTATTATTATTATTATTATTATTATTATTATTATTGCTGTTGTTATTGTTGTTGCTGTTGTTAATGTTACTGTTGTTGTTGTTGTTGTTGTTGTTGTTGTTGTAGTTATCAACATTACTGTTATTATTATTGTTATTATTACCATCATCATTATCATTATCATTACTATTATTTTCATTGTTGACAGTACCACTACTATCACTACTACTACTACTACTACTACTACTACTACTACTACTACTACTACTACTGCTGTTGCCATTATCATCGCCATCACTTCAAGAGAGGTCTGCTTAGAGCACCGTGATGTGGCAGCCTGGGATAGCTGTGTTTAAGTCTTCCCAAAGCTCGGGTGACCAGTGAGTGTTACGAGCCAATGGTGAGATCGACATGTCATCTTAACTGCACCCTTGACACGTGCAGCCTGTTCAGTGACGCACGGGGTAGGTGAGTGACTGAGGCCATTCATTTATGTCATAGCGGTAATCATTGGGTTTATTGTTTAATCCTCACTAAGCCTTTCCCACGACACACCTTGCGTTACCATCACTTCTCCGCTACATTAAGTTTCAGTTTTAATGAAAGAATTCGTCGATCTTCAGGGAAGCTGCAAAGGTTTAAATAGATTAATGGATAAGGATGAGAGGTGGAAAAAGGCAGGGATGTTTCATGCAGAGACTGCCACGTGTAAGCCAGATGGATTTTTGCAGTTTTATTTTCTTAGTATTTTCTTACGTTCTTACCTATATGTAGCTAGGTAGCTCGGCTCACACAGTAATAATTGACAAGGACGTGATCAATCATTCATTACTGACAAAAAAAAAAAAAAGCTTCCTCTTTTCGGTTCATCTAATCTGCAACAGACTTCATGACTTTTTAAACACGACGCCCACAGGCCACAGAAGCTAAAATGGCATGAGATTCTTCTTCTTCTTTTTTTTTTTTTTTTTTCAGAATATGATTGACGTTTGCTTGCGAACTGGTATATACTGGCGCTGCTTGACCATTGTAAGTCTGTTCTGTGACTTTTTTTTTATTTTGTTTTGCCGAAAGCTTTATTAATTTCCTGTTCATTTCCATAACGGTCAACCAAAAAAATAAGTCCCTTATTTCGTCTTGTTCTTTACTCTCATGGTATTTTAAATGTCCTTTGACCAATTACCTGTGCGCATTGTCAGCCCTCGTGAAATTGCTATTCTTTAATTAATCGATTATTACCTTCAATACCTACAAAATATACACCGTAGAAAAATATCTGTCTTTAGCCACACAGACTTACCAGCACTGAGAAGAACCGCCACCGCCATTGCCACTTGTTTTGTCTACGAGCATGCTAGGCGCTGGGCACTATGAATTGATGTGTAGTGGGTTGAGATTGAGAGATCGCATATTACCAAAGCATCCATCTTTTCACACGGGCCCAGGTCAGTAAGGGGACCAAGACTCCTCACCACGGCAGTAAAAGTCTATGAGGTCACCTGATTTATAATTTATGGGTTGAAAAGTTTATATAAAAAGCATGAAATGTCGTGCGCAAGCAATTAAGATAGGGAGAAAATTTTGCTGATAGTCTTGAAAGAAAAGGCGAAGGGGAGGAGGAGAAGAAGAAGAAGAAGAAGGAAAAAATCTTATAAAAGAAAAACTGAGGCATTTCCATTTCTCCATTTTCGACAAATTTTTTAGTTTATTTCAATCTACTTCCCGAGTCGAAAACTTTCCGCGTCCCTTCCTCCCGCGACATATATATGTCAGTTTTAATACTAATGCGTAAGCTGACCACAAACTTATTCTTTCATGTGTTTCCTGGCAATCTGTGGTGCAGCAAGTCATGCTTCACTTAGATGCCATCCTTCCCTTTCAACTTTAACTTTCTTCAAGAAGTAATTCTTGTCACCTTAGAATCTAAGCGGCTCTTTCTTGGTTCATCAAGCTCAACAACGTTACCTAGTCTTCCTTTTCTTTAAGACTCTGCAGCTCTTATCCTGCACAAATAAGCGTGGAGGTCGCTGGTCGCTTTGACAGCGTGAAAGCAGACATAAGATCTGCAATGAGTGAAGAAGCAAAGGCGATTACGGAGAGTGGTGGTGGGCAGACTGCTGTGGGCGTGCTGGATTGATCTGGCCAGTGTTTTAACATTTCAAGATATATCAATATATATCAGTCTTTGCGCAGTGTTGAGGATATGTATGAACCCGGGAACCTTGACAAAAGACCATAATTTTCTATGCCAATATGATATCCGGTTACTGAGGTGTAATGGATAAGGAATAGATAAGAACAGGTAAGGAAAAACGGACTGAATATGACCAATTTCCATTTATAAAAAATGCAGGAAATTTTCTCCAGCACGTTACAAGCAATTGTGAACAAGGAACACATGAATATACTTGTACGTATGTATGTTTATACACGAAATGCAATATTTCTTTCTTTCATACAAGCAGAACGAGGGCAGTGAGTTTAACGACGCGGAAAATACACGAAGACAAGAATCTATTCTAACGAGGTGAGTACGTGCCCTGCGTCTGTGTCTGGCAGCCGTAACGCGGAGGCTAAACTTAAAACAGTGATGAACCTTAGGGCAGATGTTCCGAGGCAGGGTTCGGTCAGAATGTAGGCAAAACTCGGTCAGCGTGAACATCGATGAAGCTGCTCCTCCTTTTACGTGACTGACGACTTTTTATGAGTGAAGGCCACGAAACACTCCACCTTTGGAAAAAGCGCTGCTTGCACCAACCAAATTTCGCAGTAACAAAAAACCTAGTCAGGAGCGTTCACAGAAGCTAGTAATATTTTAAAAATATTTCTTATGCAGCTTTTAACGTGTCCTCGAGACCAGATGTGAATTAGTTAGAATTAGTCGAGGAGGCAAGCGTGACATATACAGTACATACGAGTTTATATTTTAAACGCTGTCTATCAATAAGATGTCGTAAACTCCACTGAGCTGTTCCACCCTGACGATCAGGGTAAGCGCGCACTTACGGCGATCTGTTGTCTTTGCATATAGCACAGGTTTGTACTTCTCATGCTCTCTCTGTCTATCTGGCTGTCTCTCCTCCCCTCCCCCCCCCCTCTCTCTCTCTCTCTCTCTCTCTCTTGATTCAGTATCTTTGTTACCCTCAAAGAGTTATTGACATACAGGAAGACATGCGTGTTTTTTTTTTTATATATATTTGTTTTGTAAATTAAAAAAAATCATTGAAGCAACATATACTGATAACCTTTTTTTTTTTTTTTTTCCAGCATGCTATAAGCGATCTACAAAAAACGAGAAATCTTTTTATAGCCAACATTCATATGCTTATAAACGTAAATTTTCCCATAAAACTACAATTTATAAAATTTCTACTCTGTGGTACGCACATACACACACACACACACACACACACACACACACACACACACACACACACACACACACACACACACACACACACTTACACACACACACACACACACACACACACACACACACACACACACAGAGAGAGAGAGAGAGAGAGAGAGAGAGAGAGAGAGAGAGAGAGAGAGAGAGAGGAGAGAGAGAGAGAGAGAGAGAGAGAGAGAGAGAGAGAGAGAGAGAGAGAGAGAGAGAGAGAGAGAGAGATTGCAATTTTATTTGCTTGGTTTAGAAAGGGAGTGTGGTGGTAGTGGATTTCTCAAATGGCATTCGCTGGATTCTTGGCTAATTCATTGCGTGCCACAGAATATTTTCGATAATCGTGCATCACTGGAGGCGTTGTGAGGAAGGACAACATTACACATCATTGAAAAAGCGAGAAAACTTCTTGGTAAGAATCCAACAATAGAAGAAAATAATGTTTTCATTTTTATGTTTCTTGAAGACCTGACAGTCTTTGTTTTCCTTTTCATTGGAACTGAAACAAAGCAAAGTTAACTATGTCTCCCTCACGAAAACAAAACCAAAACTTATTCTATTGCGCAAGACGCAGAAGGCATCCCGCTTTTTAAGATCAAGATCTAGATTAAGCCAAACTTGTCTACATTCTGAAAGGCCGTTATCGTTGTATAGAGACACGCAATATGCATCGGTAGGTTTTTGCAGGGATGAAAAATTGGCCACACTTGGTTGAAAGTAGTTTTGTATCGCATCAAATCAAATCTTGAAATTAGCGCGCGCTGGTCGGTGTCTGAGTGGGAGTGCAGGATCAATGTATTCTCTTCTTACATTTTTGCTCAGAGGGTTTTCAAGTATTTCAGTGAAATATGAAGGTACTTGGCCTCAAGTCCCATCATATAAACATAAGATATTCACTGTAACTTATCATTTACTTGAGAAAATTACTTCTTTTGCCAGTGTTGGTGCTGGTCACTTCTTATAACTCCCTTACAGTAGTGACAACAATGTTATACCGTATGTGTGTGTGTGTGTGTGTGTGTGTTGTATCGCTCACCCCCTACCCCTGACATATTTGAATTCCTGCTGTGGTAACTGTCAGATAAACAATGGTAGCGTTGTTTTTTCCCTCTAGTGGTTTGCCGGCAAATACGTGGATGGGGAACGCTGGCGGTGGCGTGGCACAGGTTACTGCTAATAGGTGCGGGTCAGGAGAGCAATGCCGTTTGGATGGCGCGGTACAGGCGTGGGGAGAAAGATTTTGAGGATACCTTGTAACGTTGGCAGGGTGTAGGAGCGGCGTGAGCGGGGCGTGGATCAGGTGGGGGCCGTGACCGCAAGGAAGGACAGTAGTGTGGCAGAACTAGGGAGGGGAGGACATGCGCGCGAGCAACAGAGCAACAGTTTCCAGGCGCTGCTGCAGCCTGTAGCGCGTACTGTCTGCCAACTTTCAACCGTCTCACTTTCTGCTAAGTACTGTTGCTTGACCTCCGTGTGATGAAGTGACCGTGGTGATGAAAAATGAAAGTACGAGCGTGATTTGATAATAGGAGAACTAGTGTAAGTAGAAATAATAATGATGGGTGAGGTGGTGTAAGTACTCAGTGTTGGGAACTACTATGATGAAGCACCTGTCGGATACACCTGTGCTGCGCCTCAGGTCAGTGCCGTCCTTTACCTCTCCCTTAGTGTTGCTGTCACTCAGGTTTCTCATAACAGTATAAGAACACAAGCACACTACCATAGCAGCTCTTTGGACATAAGTAATGGCACCTTCTCTCATGCACATCCATAAACCTGTCCTACCTGCTCTTAAACATTTCTGTCATACATACACTAACTACATAGCGGATTTTTCTGCTTAGTTTCTTCACTCTCTCTCTCCCATTAGTGAAAAAAAAATCTACTTATTTCTTTCTTTATTAACCACCTCGGGAATCGATTATCACGGTCAGAGCCTCAACAATTATTTTTTAAGTCTTTTTAAAATTTTACACGAATTCAAGGACTTTAATCAACGGGTGGCGCCGGATTGTCTTTCTCAGGAGTGCAGATCGAGGTGTTGAAACTCATACACGTGCAGTAAATACGATCAATATTATTATGACTCTAGGCAGCAATGGACCGTTTTCCAGCTCTGAGGTCCAGGCTTGCTAGTTCTCCCAAGTCTCTTTCGCAATGTCAACTAGCGTGATTAGTGTCATTAATTATTACATACTGAGGGGAGTTTTCTCTGACAGACAGCACACTGCACGTACTCTTACTAACCTGGGCCTGCCACTTCGCTCACAACTCACAGTCTGCTGAGATCATCTTACAAAACCTCAGCATCACGAACAAATCCAATTAGCAGACCTACTTTTTTAGTGTTGCGAGCAAATTAGCCAATTTACATACTTATTCCTCAATTTACATAATTAATGCGTATAATGAATAGTATAATACGGAACTTTGGGAGCGACTCTTGTAATAGAACGCCATTTTGATTTTTCATTAAGTTGGAACTTTTTCTTGCTTTATACACCAAAATTTAGGTCATTCAATTGCGTAACTAAACTCTGAGGAGCCCTGCTTGTGGTCCAACGCCATTTTTATTTATTTATTTTATTTATTTTTTGTTATTAAGTTGGTATTTGCTCCCTGGACCAAGCCACGCCCTAATCCCAGCCAAGACATTGCGCTCTATTAAGTGAACTTTTATTCTTCCTGGAGCCCTCTAATGAGGTACTCCGTCAAGCGCTTTATTATAATCAACGTATATTATAATTTTCGTCGTTATCTTCCGCCTCGTTTTATCTCGTGAGAAAAGACAAAATAACAGTGGCGTGGTGCTCTTGCTGGTGTTACTCCAGATATATATGCCCGCCTCACTGCCAGAACAAACTATTTTTTTTTTTCTGTTGATTAGCGTTGTGTGCTTCATTGCTATGTTAATATGAGCCATTAACTTTGCAATCATTGTTGTGTATTTTTTTTTTTTTTTTTTTGGAGAATCAATTAGGGGGATTAACGTCGGAATTTTGTTAGGCTCTGTAGAGAGAGAGAGAGAGAGAGAGAGAGAGAGAGGAGAGAGAGAGAGAGAGAGAGGAGAGAGAGAGAGAGAGAGAGAGAGAGAGAGAGAGAGAGAGAGAGAGAGAGAGAGAGAGAAGAGAGAGAGAAACTCTTGCAGTGATAATGGAATATATAATAATGAAATACGTTTTTTTTCCTTACTAGAAATAAAAATAATAGCCAACAAGATAGCAGCAATTATGAAAAAAAAAAAAGGTATTTGCTGAATCTATCCTGTAAATTATGAACAAGTATTAATGCTATAATTAGTTGAGACATTTTACTGATAATCGATAAAAGTTTAACATGCAAACTTAATTAACTATCTATTTTCCTCCTTAACGCTACCTAACATGTTTGTCTGTTAACAATAGTGGCTCCCAAATTGACATGCTCGTACTCTTAACATATACATGTGAGATAATCGCTGATCATTCTGTTAATTATCATTATCAATAAAACAAGTGAGCTGTGTGATGGATGAATGTAATGAAAGTGTGATGGATGCAGTTATCAACAAACAGTAAAAAAAAAAAAATGTGTATATATATATATATATATATATATATATATATATATATATATATATATATATATATATATAAATATATATATATATATATATATATATATATATATATATATATATATATATATATATATATATATATATATATATATATATATATATATATATATATATGGTAGCAGGAGGCGCGTGTGTGCAATCATGATCTGGAAGATGGGACGTAGCCTGTGAAATATGGAAATTCCTGGTCTATAGAATCTAATTATCTTTCTAGTAACCGCGCCGACTCAAAATATGTTGAAAGAAAGATGCCTAAGGACGTGAAAATATTGTCGTAGGTGAAGGAAATCCCTTACCTTTCTCTTTGTTCTCCTTGAATAAGTAATCAGCATCTTGCATCAGAGTGTGGCTCTGTCGTGTACACAGTGACAAAAGTATTCATTCTCAGTTTTGCTTGTGTTTTCAGCATAGTTTGTTAACTCGCTATCATCTCTCTTCAAAGGCCCATTCAGTCCCTGCCTTCCGTTCCGTACAAATGAAAGAACAATTTTGCCTCAAATTTCCCCTCCCTTGCCACCCTAATCTCGTAATTCTTTTTCGCCCTCCACATATTTTCCATACTGTTCTCACTAATTCAATATAACCATCCACGAGATCTGCTCCCCCACGTTTTAATCTGCTCCAAATTTCCTGCTTCATTCCCGTTTCCCGCATTAACCTGTCCCTCATCCTGGCATCTTGCATCAATCGTCCTGCGGAATGTGAAGTGATGCTTATGGTTTTTTGTCCCTCAGTAACTTTTTGATCAAACTTTGTGTATTGACTTTCCCACACTGACCTCTCGACCTGCTTGTGATACTTTGACCCTTGCGGCGCCTCTAAACCTTGGCTTACTGTGACTTGGCTTCACCTCTTTAACCCTTTCTCTTTTAACCGCTGTTATTCGCCTCATTTTTTTCCTGTCACTAACCACTCTGAGATATTTTTTTTTACCTACGTACACCTTCAAATATTATACCGATTACAAACTGCACGATCTATTCTCTTTTATTCCCTTCTTTCTGTACATACTTATAAAGATTTCATTTTTT
>NW_026973716.1:295000-305000 GCF_035594125.1 Scylla paramamosain
AGAGAGAGAGAGAGAGAGAGAGAGAGAGAGAGAGAGAGAGAGAGAGAGAGAGAGAGAGAGAGAGAGAGAGAGAGAGAGAGAGAGAGAGAGAGAGAGAGAGAGAGAGAGAGAGTTTATCATTAATGTGCGTCAGGTCAGTATGCCACTAATAAATGTGGGGCATATACGTTCATTAAAGCGTGTGTGTGTGTGTGTGTGTGTGTGTGTGTGTGTGTGTGTGTGTGTGTGTTTGTGCTTGAGGGTTGGGGGGAAGGAGGGACACGCATTAGTATTGTTAACTCCCACACTCACATTCTCCTACACTAATGGTAAATAAATATTTCAAGCCTTGTGATCGCAGAGTCAATAGCCACGCGTCTCGTTCTTGTGGTCCGTAAGTTGGCACAGTACAAGTCTATTCATATGCACAATTTGTAACGCGAGAGCAGCACGCCATCATAGGCTTTTCATGGAAGTAGTGAAAGAAAAAGAAAAGAAAATTTGATCTTTTCTCGTGAGTTCGCCTCCGGAAGGAAGATTAATAAAAAGAAAAAAAAAGATCAGACTGGATTGTAGCAGTTGACCTCAGTAGACTGTGACAGAAATACTAATGGCTGTGCACTTCTATATTTACGGCAAATGTTTGGGTGAATACAGGTTGTGTCTGTCACTTCGGCTTCCTCACGCGCTGATAAAATTGAAAGTCTTACCGTGATTGTGAAATACTCTACTTTTTACACCTATCTTCTTTTGATGTGCATATAATACTTTTGCTAACATTCTATATAACATTTCGAGGTAAAGAAAACTTGTCGTTTGCTTTCGTTAAGAAGTATTTACCTTTATCCTAATATGTTATAACCTAACATATTCCAGCGAAAGTTTTATTTGTCTTGTACAAAGTTTGCATTTTCTTGTCCCTGATGAATTTATGAATGAGATGGATGAGGCAGCTGGAGGGTCGGTGATACAGGCAGTGGTTCAAGCAGGGAGTCAGTCTTGAGTGCCGGCAGCAGCAAATACTAGCCAGGCTGACGAGCCTCGTGTCGGCGAGACGTTTGTACACACTGTTTCTGATCATTAGTTTGCTTGCTCTGCACACAATTTCATTGCACTATGCAAGGTCTGCGTGAAAAATATTCAACAATTCAGGTGGGGTGTAAGACCGAGCAATATTCTGAAGCAAGATTAATGATGTGTAAAGGACGTGTTGTCAAAATGTTAATAATACACTGCATGCAGGAGTGTTTTCAAACTTTACGATCATTTTTCTTGTGAGTATTACACCAAGGAGTAAGTGAGCCTTTTTTTTTTTTCTTTTTTAGATGAGTGAAGCTACCTTTCCAAAATTTACACTCTGAAGAGTTGATTTTTTTTTTTAACAAAATATTTATCTCTGAACATAAAATGATTTATCGAGTTTTTAATTTAGGAAAATTTTATATATTTCATTTACTCTGCAAGCTTAATAGGTTTGCCATTCAGTAAAGAGTAAGCAATACGTTTTCCTTGACTATGAAAGCCCCGTAAAGCCTGTGTTATTTATAACCAGCTTATGCATCATTACGTTCACTGAGCATCACATGTATTCATTTCTATGACCTCTAAACGTGTGCCGCGTGTCAAGTGCTTTCTGCGATTTCTCCACGACCCAAAAGACTCTTCTTATCGATAGATGCTGATAAGAATTTTGATGTCCTATAAGTAGACTGCCCTTCCGGATCCATTTTTTGGTAATTTCGTTCGCTTCATATTTTTACTCACTCAAATTTGCTGCAAGAGTTTTTAATTTCCATATTGACACACCTAACTGGCTTGACTTTGACTGCCTGCCGTGGCTGCATCTGGCTGTCTCGGTAACCAGCAGATGAGGGAGTATTTTCAACTCAGGAAGTGAAATTTAATCGCCTTTAATTTCCTGCCTCAAAGGAAAAGGAGGTCATTTCTGTTAATAGTGCTCGTGAAACTGATGCATCCCCTGAAATTATGTATCAACTTTATCACAAACCCAGGTACACACAAACACACACACACACACACACACACACACACACACACACACACACACACACACATTTAGTAGATGATATTTACTTAAGCTCTGATGCATAAATGTCTCTGATGAAAATGCAGTTCACATCTCGCCTACGTAGTGTACTTTATTGCTCTCTCTCTCTCTCTCTCTCTCTCTCTCCCTTTCTCCTCTCTCTCTCTCTCTCTCTCTCTCTCTCTCTCTCTCTCTCTCTCTCTCTCTCTCTCTCTCTCTCTCTCTCTCTCTCTTTAGCGTCACTTCTAAAGTACATTGCACATCTAAAGTCCATTACGCAAGTCACGCCACTAACCCTGCTCATGTCACTGACAATATATATATATATATATATATATATATATATATATATATATATATATATATATATATATATATATATATATATATATATATATATATATATATATATATCTTTCTCCACTCCGGGTTCCATCGCTGTGACTTTACAATAAGTTGGTTTACATTTTTAAATCATAATCAATATTTGGTGTCATTTGGCATGGAGGCAGTGTGGCCGGCTGACAATTAGGCTACACTTTTACACTGTGACTCGTTTGTGACAGTATGTACACAAATATTTGACTTAAAAAGAGAGTCAAATTTTATGAAGCTGTGGTATCATTTAAAGTATGTTGGTTTTTAATATGTGGCGAGCAATAAACAATTTAATGTCCTCCACACTGCTGGCTTAATAGAAAACCTGATCCATATATCGTGAATCTGTTGCGCTAAACTAACATCAAATCGTCCAATATGTGGCGAGTAATAAAATGTTTAATATCTAGCAAAGTCAAAAAGATTACCATGTGCCGCTTCATGACGAGACTCCCTTAGTGTTCCCTCGGTGCACCGCGCGTATTATTAATGTGCTGCACTTCATCACTTTAACTCATTCATATGGGACTCATTAAAGATTATCATATCATTCCCATTATTTCACAGTGTCGATTTATAACAATACAGAGTCTCGCGCAGTGTTGCTGGCTCCTCCCCCTGCCTGTCCAACGCTCAACCTGCAACACACTTGATTCCGGTAAAACTCTACGGACATCGACATGCAGATTTCATTTACTTTTTACACATTTTCTACCTGAGTATTCTTTAGGGAAGGAAGGAAAATGAAAGGGAAGGAGCAAACAAACTTATCAATGTTAATAAAAACACTGTATGTCATTCAGTCCTCAATGGGAATTCAGTCTGGAAGTGACGATAGCAACACGAGGAGCGGCTGTTACAAGTTGTCTGTGCTGAGTGTAATGTGTTAACTCTACTGAAACTGCTGACGGAGAGACGGGTGGCGGAGTGAAACTTGCAACACCGGCCCAGCGGGAGAAGTGTATTAGATGAGGTGGAGTAATGAAGGTAACTGTTGCAATGGCGCCGAACTTTGTTGTTTCTGATGATAATGGTAATGGTGGTGGTGGTGGTGGTGGTGGTGGTGGTGGTGGCGGTGGTGGTGGTGGTGGTGGTGGTAGTGTCATTGACATTTCGACACGAAAAAACAACATTTAATCTCTTATTAAAAACTTCCTTTTACTGGAATCTTTCCCCGCGGTTACAAGAGTAGCGGAAAAAAAAAACGCCACATAAATACTGGTATTGTACACTTGTTCGGGGATTATTATGTGACCTTTCACCTTTATTATGAATAGAATCGTATTGCTGAATTTTTTTTTCCCGTGACGGCAAGGCTTGGTGGATGCTGCTTTGTAATAACGTCTGGCTCTCTCTGGGAAATGATCAGGTAACACACCAACCAACATATGTTTGTCCTTTGATCATAACACACACACACACACACACACACACACACTCTGTCTCTCTCTCTCTCTCTCTCTCTCTCTCTCTCTCTCTCTCTCTCTCTCTCTCTCTCTCTCTCTCTCTCTCTCTTCTTCCTCCTCCTTCTCCTTGTTTTCCACCACCACCACCACCTCCTCCTCCTCCTCCTCCTCCTCCTCCTCCTCCTCCTCCTCCTCCTTCATCTTCCACACTCGTCGCAGGCTCTCAACATGTCAGCTTCTATAACACTTTCGTCTTGAATCTACTTAACTGTCTCTTAACGGAATACTCTGGACTACATATTCTTCTTTTTTCTCTCTATCCTCCTTCACCTCCTCCTCCACCTCATCTTCTTTACTCTCATCCTCCTTGTCCTCATTTTCCTCCCTCTTCTGCGTCCTCTTCTGATTTGAAAAAGAAGTTCACACCCAATATAATTTCACAGATGCTTGTTACGTAGACTGAGTGGTGCCAGCGGTGTCATTGTTTCAGCGTGTCTTCATTACTAAGGGGTGATCCATTAACCGTCATTCAGTCTTATTGCTAAGTTTCTGCCGTGAGTACCACGCGTTATGAGCCTTGATTTTGTGCCGCCCTTCCTTCCTCCACGTCAAAGAATGGTTAAGGAATAAGAATACCTGTCAATTACAGAAGCAGTGTATTTTGGGAGACGTAACAATACTTGTCGCTCTAAACAAGTCTCGGTCACATAATCATACAAGTAAAGTATTGATCTGAGTAAGAATAGCATGTCTTTTGCTGTGATGTTAGTGCAAATAGGATGGTGATCTCAGACGGAATATTTCAAAGCAAGATTAAGTTGAATGAAGGCATGATGTATATATGAAGGTATAGAGTATATGCGAAAGTAAATTCAATAGAGGGTAGGAAGGAATACGTGCTGTTACTTCTCACCAATTAGTTCTGTGAAAAAAGGCCAGGAGTGGAAACACCAAATGAAGGGAGAAGACTACTGCGAGATAGATGGAATAGTCAGTTAAAATAGGGGAAGCTAATGAAACAGAAAGCTTTTCACTCAACCCCATTTAAAAGTTGTGTTGATGAAACTCGTCCGGACACAAAAAGTAGGGCGAGGCGTACTCTAATCAAGGTGAGCGAGGGAGAGATGAAATGAAGGAGTCAGTTTGGAACGTGTAACTCCATTGACGGTGATTCTGCGCCAGCTGATAGGAGAAAAATCCAATTAAGAGTCTTGGTCAAACAGAGAACGTCCACTATTAAGAAAGGAAGAGAAGTGAATGTTAGGAAAAGGAAATCATTGTCTGGAAGGTTACGTCTGGCCTAGAGGTGGAGGAGTTCAGCTGTATAAGGCAACGAAGGCCGCAGCTTTTTTTCTTGTTCTGATTGTTTATTCAAATGTTGTGCAGCACGGGTTTTTCAATGCCACTGTAACACTGATCATTCACTGCAGGTGTTACAGATAGTTAGAAAGGAATGTACAGCCTAAACTCTCTCTCTCTCTCTCTCTCTCTCTCTCTCTCTCTCTCTCTCTCTCTCTCTCTCTCTCTCTCTCTCTCTCTCTCTCTCTCTCTTTTTCTCTCTCTCTCTCTCTCTCTCCCTAGATATGACCTTCAGCAAACAATTAAATCAATCAATCAATGCCACCACCGATTCACAAAGCACACCAATTTTTCCACCATGATTACAAACTCCATTAGCAAACACACACACACACACACACACACACACACACACACACACACACACACACACACACACACACACACACACACACACACCACTGCTCACCATCTTCTGTACTTCTGGCGACATGAAGGTGAAAAGTGCGAAGGGATGGTGGCGGTGTGTGGGCGTATGAAGGACAGTGGAGCGGTGCAGGTGTTTCTGTAAAGGATAGGGAGAAGGAGGAGGAGGAGGAGGAACAAAGGTAGTTAGGTGTATTTCCTGCTCCCGCTGCTTCATTTCAAGCTTCGCCACAACACAGGAACACACAATCTAAGGCAAAGTTGCAGCATCACACGGAATCGCGAATGAAGCGCCGGAATAACAGAGGTGCGCTAAAGACAACAAAAGAGAACATGATTACGTTCAGCCGCGGCCCGGAAATGCTAATCACGGAGGAAGGAAGAGGGCGAAGACGAGCATCACAATAGTGAGCACGCAACCAATGGGATGCAGAGTGAGAGGAGCGAGGCGCGCGTGCTGGGGAACGCAACGCCTCTGGGGATTAATACTAATAGTAATGCATTGCGGGGAGATTACTGATGGGAATGCCGCTGCGTTAATCTCACCTCACAACGCTGCTTGTAGTGGTGACTCTCGCTCCGCCAGCAGCGGGGACTGGCAGCTGCGGTGGTGGTGGTAATGGTGGTGACTGAAAGCAGTGGTTTGTGGTGGTAGCAGTGGTGTTACCTACAGTGATGATGGCAGTATGTGAATATAACACTAGTATAAATACAGAAAAAAAAAGAATAAGCAGCAGCAGACTCGTTGTCCCTGGACAGGCTGTTCGTTATAAATCACACTGTCTAATCTAAAGAGAGCGATGTATGTCAGTAAAAGCGAATATTTTTCACCTTTCCCTGATGAACCTCACCTGCTCGTTTGGCTTCCTTCTCTAGCCTTGCTCACTGTCCCTAACACATTCTCATTTCTCTTTCTTTCCCTCCTTGACAAAAACTTATCACTCTCTCGTATGCGAACGCCTACCACTCATTTTTCATCACCTCCATCTCTCTCCCCCTCCAGAACTTTTTTCGTCAGAAAAGCACAGTTCTTCGTTTTTTTTCCCCATTCACTCACTCTCTGCTGGAGGAAATGTTAATCTCTTTCATTTCTTTTGCTCCCTCACACACTTTTCTTTATCCTTTACTTTGAAGTTGTGTTTGCAGTAGTATTTCATCACTTTATCTACTTGTGACGTTTCTTCTTTTCCCTTATTGACGTCTGTAGTTTCCGTCTTCCAGAGTCACAATATATATTGTTTTCTTAAAGCTGAATTTCTCCCTCATATTTCTACGACACAATTTCCAACTTTTCTTAATCTCGGCCATTCCTAATTAAAGAAAGTGAAACATTTCTCTCTGCTCACTGCCCCGCCAGCCTCCTGTGCCGCGCCTCCTGTACCTTGTGTTCCCAAAGATCACGCTGAGCTGCAGTCGTAGCCAAATCTCGTCACGTTTAGCAAATTAGATATGAATTTTTCGGAAGTCTGTATGTTGTCTGGCGCACTGTGCTTTTCTGGCAGCCTCATTTCATTAAATTATACTTCTGTTCGGAAACTCCCGGGCTTGTTGCCTTTGGTTCTCTCCTGCAGTTCTTTAAGAATTCTGTTTGACTTTTGTTTACTTCGCTTTTTTTTTTTGTTTTACTTTATTTTACTATTGTTTTATTGTGTGTGTGTGTGTGTGTGTGTGTGTGTGTGGGCAATGGTCACGGTGGTCTTGACTATTTCCCCTAAAGATTCCCGAGTCGTGCTTGTTAGGTATCCTTGTCACGTGGAATACACCCAAGGCGGTGGCGCTTGCTACGTGATGCTGCTGCTCTTGTTGTTGTTTTGTTGTTGTTGTTGCTGTTGTTGTTGCTATTGTTGTTGCTGCTGCTGTTGTTCATGTTGTTGATGATGATGTTGGTGGTGCTACTACTGTTATCGTTGTTTTTGTTGCTATTTCTGCTATTGCTGGTGCTACTTCATCAAATATCCCTGATTTTGCCTGATCTTTCCATTTTCTTTAGTAATCTCTTTTGACTGATAATAATTCAAACCAATGGCTTTCAGTTGACTTTCCTTTCATACAACGGAGTAGATTTTTCATCATGTTTTTTTTATTTATTTATTTATTTATTTATTTTTTGTGCGTTATTCTTACGTACCTTTTCTGAGACGCTCTGTTCATCGTTATCTAGTTTCCCGTCTTGCTGGAGGCGGACGGTAGAAGAGGCTATCAGTATGCATAAGTCTACATAAGATGAGGTCTTTGGAAGAACGGAGAGGCGGGGATTATTGTGGAAGTCAGCCCGAACAAGTGAAGTCTGCAAAGAGTGCACAGCTATATCTCTTATTTTCTCTGTAATTCCCTTGCTGCGCTAACATTAAGTCCATCACACAGTGCTTTAATTAATTTCCTCCCTTGCCCCTGGCGTGATAAGCCGCTCTTCATTCTCTTTATGGGGTCCATTCGTCCCTCTAGGTGATGGCATGACGGTGATGATGACCGGGGCGATAACAGACGCGGGTGACACAAAAAGGTCTGAGGACTAATGACCAGTGATAAGAAGTGGCCCTATATACTCTTCACATATCGTCAGTGTGAGTGGACTACAGCGTTTTTCTCCTGTAAAGCGCGTAACATGTATTTGCCTAAATGTTGTATACAGCGCATTGATTGTGTTCGTAATTATATTTTTGTCTAATCTTTTTTGCTTCTGTTCCTGTCTAGTTCTCGCCCTTATTATAGCTCCTTTATCTCCAAACAGGTACATTTCTGCAGGGGAAGAGGTGCTCCCTTAAATAAGCACTAGTGTTCGAAATCTAACCTCGATAGATTGCGTACACACCGACACGAGATCTTATTACTAAACCTAATAAGGAAAATGGACACAATATATTTTTCATCGTACAGAAATTTAACTTAACGAATCTTACGAGCTTACGGAGAAACATTCCTTTTTTACTTTGAACTCAAGCCGTCCTAAATGTAACAGTGGTTGTGAAGAGGACGCTGAAGGAGGGGAATAGCCGACATCAGAGGGTCAGTTGGTGAGGCGGTAAATAATTTTGTTTAGTGGAGGCATAAATATCTCACTGACTGAGAGAGAGAGAGAGAGAGAGAGAGAGAGAGAGAGAGAGAGAGAGAGAGAGAGAGAGAGAGAGAGAGAGAGAGAGAGAGAGAGAGAGAGAGAGAGAGAGATATTATGTCAAAAAGTTCCCCCACACGGACACAAACTGACCACTCGTCCATAAATTGAGACGGGGCACAGCCAGGGCGGGACAGCGGGACGCGGCGGTCACTGGCGGAGTCGCTGCTTCCAGACTTGACTTGGACCGGAGAATAACAGGAGCAGATCTCACTGTGGCGGCTTGTGACTCGAGACTCCCTTCATTACCTAGACTTGCAGATTGCTAAAGCGGCTCCAGACTTCTCGCATGCACAGTAATATGCAAGGAAACTCGGTGATTGAAAGCACCAGGGCAATATAAGATAAATATTCCGTGAGAAACATATTACGTATCTTTCTGTAATGCTCAATTGTTCATACGTCTTTATAAGTGGCTGTACTTTATACACCATTAATTATATCAAACAGCGGCAGTAAATGAGAACACGATGATCTGTATTCCACTGAGAGTGTTCGGACTATTCAAGCACTGCGAAAGGTTATGAAGGTAGTAATGCGTGGCCAAAGGCTGCCACTGTGAGCCTTAGCTTGTATATTACGATGCACAACATTACCTATCAGAGGACTGTTGCCCTGGACAGTGGATCAGACTTAATAATTTTCATATTTTCAGGAAGAAATATCAAAGTTCTAGTTGAAAATAATGAGGAAACGCAACTGTGCTTTAAATAAACAAAAGGATGTACATTTTCACAAAGGCAAAGAAATTCGTGGTAGCACAGCAATGTAACAGTGGCAAATCATAGTTCAAGTTATAATAAGCCTGACGGGACTGATAGAGCTGAGGGGGCGACACTCGCTGAGGGAAGGGCGAGGGTGCTGCACAAAGACTAGAAACCACTACAAGGGTTAGATACTGCGTTACTGCACGACTTCCTGGGCGTCCCCGTGCGCCACAAAGTTCAGTATTAGCAATATAAACTGTCACGTGCGCGGTGGTCAGCATTTGCAGTGAGGAAAGTGTAAGGAAGTAAAGGAATGAGTTAAAATGACAGGCAGTAATGAAGAAAGTGGATACGGCACTGGCGGTGGAGGAAAGGGAGATGGTGGAGGGCACGATTAAGTATGTGGAAGGGGAACTCTCTCTCTCTCTCTCTCTCTCTCTCTCTCTCTCTCTCTCTCTCTCTCTCTGTGTACCGCTGGCAGCACAGGGGGAAGGCAGCAGTAAATAAAGTATCGGCTTGATGATATTTCTCCATGAGGTACTCTTGTACTTTTTTTTGTGTGTGTGGTGCGGGCGTGGCGTGCACCTGGCCCAGGCAACACTGGCGTGCGTGCTCCATGTAGGGTTCCATGATTACTGACTGACGT
>NW_026973716.1:307500-382500 GCF_035594125.1 Scylla paramamosain
CGTGTTCTCTTTTCCCACACCTGGCGTCATAAAGATGAGTGAGCGTGACGCCCGTGTCACGACAGCTTTCATCGGGCTGGATTTACTGGTGGTGACAGCTAACATTTCCAGGCTAATGTCTAACTTCCGCCCGTCTATGCATGGCACATCTTATCTATCAGAGTACAATATATTACACTAGTTCCCATCACATGCTGGCGTGCGCCACTCCCCTGCTCCTTTTTATTATTCGTTATCGAATTCATTAATAATCATTAATCATCACACCTGTTGTATTATTGAATGGCTCAGCGCAACATTCCACCTGTGCTATATTGTATTGAATAAATCCCTATCGTGCTCCGCAATGCGTCATTGCCGCACGCCTTTTTATCGTGGGTTGTTTAATCTATTAACGTAACAACGCCCGTTGTATTACTTTATCGATTAGCCAAGAATTACGCCTGTTATGTTACGGCGGCGCGGTGCTGTCCTCGCCACAGCTGTGCCACGTGTGTGTGTGTGTGTGTGTGTGTGTGTGTGTGTGTGTGTGTGTGTGTGTGTGTGTGTGTGTGTACCCAGTACCAAGTGACTATCTCTCCCACTGCCGCGTGCATCACGCCTCGCTGCTGGTGTTGCAGACTATGCAATAGCAACTAAGAGTATGAGACAGTCAGACGCCATTCTGGCAATACCTTATCAACATATTTAAGTTGATGAAGAGACGAACACATCTCTTCTCTAATTCCGCCAAACAAATCGCCAGGGCGTCTCGCCTCGCTACGTCGAGCAGTGTGCAAACATCGTCTTCATTAACTATCAAATAGATCTAAGACTTTATCGTGAAGAATCACACACAGATTATCCTCCACTTGGGAGTGCGTGTGTGTGTGTGTGTGTGTGTGTGTGTGTGTGTGTGTGTGTGTGTGTGCGTGCGTGCGTGCGCATGTCTAGAGGGTGTTCACTCATCAGAAGCTAAATGCTCCTTATCTCGCTTGTTAAAGAGGCTAATTAGGGACGACAAACACTCAAAATAACACGACGCATCACTGCAGACTCAACAAGCACCAGATCCAGGTCACCAGAAGCAAAAAAAAAAAGCAGTAGGGAGGGACACACACAGAGCTCGTGTCTGGAACAAGTTATCTGGAGCGGGAGGGTACAATGAACAAAGGAGAAAAGAACAACATAACCTAAAAAAAAAAAAAAAAGAAAATGGCGGGGGGCGGGAGGAAGGCGGAGGAATGAAGCAATGCAGGAAATGTGTGCGCTCAGGATGGAAGGCGTGGGAGTACTCAGCTGGTGCGACGCTACACACACACACACACACACACACACACACACACACACACACACACAGAGAGAGAGAGAGAGAGAGAGAGAGAGAGAGAGAGAGAGAGAGAGAGAGAGAGAGAGAGAGAGAGAGAGAGAGAGAGAGATATTACTTCAAGCTTTCTGCATTACTGAGAAACGTACTAACCTGACTGGATGTGCTGCTGTAACTGTCTCATCGTGTTGCAGGTGCCTCCCTTGTGAGGAGGAGGAGAAGGAGGAGGAGGAGGAGGAGGAGGAGGAGGAGGAGGAGGAGGAGGAGGAGGAGGAGGAAGAAGAAGAAGGCAACGAAGATAGGTTAAAAGAAAGAAAGAAAATGTTCATGAAAGAAGGAAAGAACACAAGCCAGCCTTGTTTTTGGCAACGTGAACCGCCATCACAAACACATCACCGCCTCTTTCTGTTTCTTCTCCTTCTGCTTCTCCCCAATCCACCACCAGTCCCTTCCTCCTTCCCTCTTCAGCCTTCACTCACCCCATCATCCCGCACCTCTTCCACCAGTCCAGATTCCATCAGATTCTTCCCCAGCCCCCCACAAAAGCTAACCTCATTCTGCCCACCATTCCCCCAATCCCTGGCAACCTTCCTTCTTCTCCCGTGCACCCACAAACTTACACACTACACGTGACTTCAAGTAGTAATGGAAAGTGTGGGCATGTTTGCTATACTCATCCTCCTCCTGCTTCCTCCACCGGTAAGCTACGCATGGTCTTCAAGCACTCAACATGACCGCGTTACAGGCAAACCCCAGTTCACCACACACAGGCCGCTGTTCACTATTTCAGGGATGTCTGTCTTACTGTCTTTCCAACCCGCTCATTACTACCACCCCCACCACCACCACCACCATCACCACTGCATCACCGCGGACATCACAACGTCCAGCAAGGTCCAGTGTCGTGTTAGGCGGGCGCGTCCCTCTAATCCTTCCTAAGACTGACCGTGAACTCTACCGACGATGATAAAAGTTATGACAAATGAGTGAGGCGGGGCGTGGCGGCGCTGGGCGAGGCGGGGAGGCGCGAGGCGGTATGGCTCGGGGTGGGGTGGCGAAAATTTTAGGGGTTGTGAAGGAAGGAAAGGATGGGAGAGAGAGAGAGAGAGAGAGAGAGAGAGAGAGAGAGAGAGAGAGAGAGAGAGAGAGAGAGAAAGAGAGAGAGAGAGAGAGAGGGAGGCGGATGATAGGGAGCGGAAAGAACGAAGTGCATGTGAGGAGAGGATGGGAAGAGAACGTGAATATTTATCGTTGTTGCAGTGTAGCGGGGCCTGAGTGAGGAGGCGAGGGAGTGAGAGTGAGGGGGTGAGGAGGGGAGAGATGGAGAGGCAGGGATGGAGGGCACGTGTGTGGTGAGGAGAGTTAGGGAAGGAGGATGTTGGGAAAAGAGTAGTGCGAGGAAGGGGAGGAGAATGAACGTGAAAACCTCTTTTGGCGTGGCAGAATGCAACCGGACGGGAGGAATGAAGTAAGTGAGTGGCTGAGAGGGACAGGAGGATGTAAGAGGCGGGAGGAAGAAGAATTATGACAAGGGGAAGGAAATAAGAGTGAATGAAGGGAGGAGAAAGCGACGGAGTGTGTGGTGTAAACATAGGCTGTGGGGTGTTTGCTGCTGCTGCTGCTGCCGCTGCTGCTGCTGCTGTGTGTGTGTGTGTGTGTGTGTGTGTGTGTGTGTGTGTGTGTGTGTGTGTGTGTGTGTGTGTGTGTGTGTGTATGTGTGTGTGTGTGTGTGTGTGCCAGCTTAGTTCATAAAATCTCCTGGCCTCATCTCTGCACTTTATTGCATCTTCCCGGACTTGTCACTCTGCGTGCGCCTCTCCATGCATCTTTTATTAGTTTCAACTCAGTGTGATTCACGCCCATTAAATAGACAGAAAATTTGCACTTCTGGTTATTCTGTATTGCTTGATGATGGAATTATTTGCTTTTTCATCTCCAGTTATTAGTAAGTTTATTTTCAAGAGCTTAAGAAAGCAACAGGTATATAGATAAGCGTGGCACAGTGCTTGGGAGTGATGCGCTGTGATACAGCAGGCAAGTTGGGCGTAGCTTGGCGAGAGAATGGCTGAAGTGTTCTTCCTGTAGTGTGCACTACTTAGGCGCAGAGTCATAACCAATTCCTATATCCAAGGAGGCTGCACGCACCACTGAAATCAGAGCTATTAGCAAATTCATCTTCAACGCCACTCCGTTGTGGTGAGGGACAAGCATCGGAGTGAAGGCCGCACGTTGCAGCCTGTCAGGCTCACTGCCCGGAGCCACTGGCTAATTGTTCCTCTATAGCACGTTCGATAGCGACACTGCAAGAATTGCTACTGCTGCCAGTGTGTACTGCACAGTAACTCTTGCAGCAAGCCAACTAGCGAGCTGTAATCATTACAAAGCCTCAGCTGACATTTATGACTCCGCTTAGAGGCAAGGGTTACACTGGACGGGGACATCAGCTTACAGCGAGGGAGTCCGGTGCCAAGCTGAGCACAAGACGGGTGGCCTCCGCTCGCCAGACACCAGACGGCGGTGCGAGTCATTAGCCTCTTGAAAAAGTTGAGTCATGCATGATGTGTGAAAAAAAGAAATGAAATAATTGCCTACACGATTGATAGCGCTTTGTTAACGTTTGCATCGCCCGGGAAACAACTGTAGCTACTTGACTATTTGTAGAGAAGAAGGGGAAGGCCACACTCATCCATGACATGGCTCACGTGACCAGTCTGACGTGTGAATGACCACCGCTTGGCATAACGTAAGCTGCAGCCTATGAGGTGAAGTCTGCAGGGCTGTGGTTTAGTAATTTTAAGTAGGGATGTGAGAGGATACACCAGGAATGATGACAAAAGAAAGGATGTACTCCAGAGCGGGTGTCGCCTGTCATCCGACAGCGACAAAGTGAACGCGTGGGTCACGGCAGAGGGAGAACTAACTCCCTGACGCTTCCCCGACACCGGTTATTGCTCTTATAATTAATGGCTGTACAACAGTTTAAGACAAAATTTCATTTGACCACTTGAAGACAAAAGACATTTATATCAATACTTAGAATGAGGCATCCTCAGCGTACTCCAGGACACACAGTGCAATGTACCACTGCTACAGTTGGCGGAACGAGGGAACACTCGTCCCTCCACTGCCGAGAAGGGAACCACATTTACCGCCTCTTGAGTGCCGTGAGAGTCATTCACTGGCTGACAGGTCCGCGACAGTTCGCTCCTTCACCAGCCACACAAGCCATCCACGTAATGAAAACACCTGATGAAAAGTGAGCAGGTTGGCGCTTGAGGCGACCACTACACAACCCACACGCCAACCCTGTGTAGCACATCACTCGCAGGCGTCAAGTGTGTCAGTCTGGCCGTGTGTGTGTGTGTGTGTGTGTGTGTGTGTGTGTGTGTGTGTGTGTGTGTGTGTGGAAGAGAGAAATGGAGGCCCATGTACATCGTTTAGTTGAATTGCTGCACTGAATGTGTAGTGTGTGCTTCACACGGAGTGCAAGAGTGCACGCGGATGGGTAGTTTGTAGATAGTTTTAAACGGCACAGCGACATGAGAAAAAAAAAAAAAAACTGGTGAACCAGTAGCGATGCCTGAACGCTCTTGCCTCGATTACCCGCCTTTACCATTCATCTGGCGCCTGACACATCAAACAACAGGCGTAAAAACTATACCGCGGCATACGCACGCCAGCGTTTGTAACCCAGACCTTTGGATGCACACCAAGAATAAACTTTTGCCTGTGTCTGCAGCGGCGATTACGAGTAGTGGACAGCGTGCCCCTGTACGAGTACATCCAAACATCGTATACTTGGCTTTTAGGCTGGAGCTGACTAACTTTATAGCACGCCCACTGTGCACTTACTGTAAAGCATCGCAGTGTTACGACATTTAACGGCAAGCCTCGTCGTATTCGGAAGTCGAGGGGTTACGGGAGAGTTGTAACGAGTGGAAGTGAGCACCCTTAACTCCAGACATCAAACAACCCCCGCCCCATGCCATACAACCTCCCGCGTCACCCCGACACCCGCCCCCCCGCGTTCACACTCCCCGGCAGGCAAAATGGATCCTCATCAAGGGTAAAACACGATAATACGCCTCGATGACCAAAATTTACTACAGATACATGTTCATCCCAGACCCTTCCCTCTTTATAGCAGAACCCCCCCCACCTTTCTGCGTGTGGGTGTGTGTTGCAGGCCGAGCTGAGCAGCCGAAAGCTACTTGTAATTAAGTTCTCGCTGGTCTCTCTCTGTCAGCAGCGCAGGTCCGTGCTGGCAAAGCGCCGGTGTCTGCTACACTGCTTTGTTGCCTAGCTGCTAAAAAGAGCGGCACGTCATGCTTCTCTTTCACGATTTCCCTCCGCTCATAAGAGACTACAAAGCGACTTTTATGCAGATTCACTAAAGCATATGCCGCTATTTGCTTCTGTAATGTGCATAATTTTTACATTATCCTCCTGCTGTATGAGAATAGCTGTTAGCAAGAAACACGCCAAAGCAACACCACTCTCAACTAACTGACTTACTGAACCACTTGTAAAATCCACATGAGTTTTTGTTGTACTCAAGAAAAAAAAAAGTAAAAAAAGTCACCTCTCTCTCTCTCTCTCTCTCTCTCTCTCTCTCTCTCTCTCTCTCTCTCTCTCTCTCTCTCTCTCTCTGACGACAGTGTGTGTGTGTGTGTGTGTGTGTGTGACATTCACTGTGGCAGAGGGAGTGACAGAAACCGGAAGGTGAAATTTACACCTTTGTTTTCTGGCGATGATTGGAGGAAAAAGATTGAATAAATTAGTAAAGAATCATTGAATCAATAGCCGACACGTGTACATAAAGACGCACTTAAGCTGCATACATAGGTACATTCAATACTATAGAGATTTATATATGTATTATAACAAAGAGCACGGCGGTGTCGACTAGGAAGTGCTCCATCACAACCACCACCACCACCACCACCACCTTCCCCCATCCCCCAAATACTCGCATAGCACACAACACACAATAAAATTTCAATCAATCTCCTGCTATGCTTCAATTCCTGAACACACACACACACACACACATACACTAACAGGGATAACACTTTACTCCCCATTTCCTTCAGTAAGTTTTCAGAATTCCTTTTCAATGTTGTTTTATCATGCCAAATGAAGAATCACGCTTTACTTTTTTTTTTTTTTAATTAATTCCCCTCTCTGTTTTTTCTTCCAGGTTGTGCACAAGACCCTCAATGTTGTTGGCATTGCCGTGCTGTGCTGTGCTGTGCTGTGCTGTGCTGTGCAAGGCTCGGGGATGTATTAATACTGGTGGTGATGGCCACGACACACTGACACACACACACACACACACACACACACACACACACACACACACACACACACACACTGATAGCACCACACACATACAAGGCTTAAGGGAGGATATATCACGTAACACACCACACATACACACGCACAAGAGTAATACATATATACACATGCATATATACCTTCCTAACAATATAAAATAAACAGTGAGCGTGAGAAAACAGGAAGGTCTTAGGACTAATCCTCGTTGGTGATAAGAGAGATGCACTGTAGATCATTGCTGTGGGCCTCACCGGAAGGGAGGGTGAGGTTAATAGATACGGAAGAGATGGATGGGGAAGAGAAGCTGAAAAAAATAATAGAATAAAAATGAATTAGAGTTGGATGGTAAACCGGATCAAGTGCAAGGCAAAGGTGAACGGTAACGATGAGGCCCGGGGGTACGAGAGAGAGAGAGAGAGAGAGAGAGAGAGAGAGAGAGAGAGAGAGAGAGAGAGAGAGAGAGAGAGAGAGAGAGAGAGAGAGAGACTCGCCTTTCTCTTTAACGCTGCTGTGACAAGGGATGAGGAGGGAAACGAGTGCCCTGCAGTGAGGAGGGCAAGGCACAGGGACGGCAGGGACAGGGAGAGGGAGAGGTGCTTCAGGGATGAGTGCTTGTGACTACTGAGGGAGATATGGACGGTAGCTGGGGAGAAGCAGAGAGAGCGAGAGTGAGGAGGAGGTCAGGGAAGAGCAAACAGGCAGGTGAGAACTTTGTGACGTCTCTTTCACTCAGCCATACACTCACTCAGTTGTCGTAAGCTTGGAAACACAAGAACTGGTGTGGTGAAACAGAAAAGTTTATGCCGCGGTTTGACATTTCCCGCCCTGAACACTGAACACGCCGGGCATTAGTAAGGGCGGCCAAAGGTGGGTGTGTGGTGTGTGGCAGCAGCAGTCAGTGACTAGTGCCGGCGGGTGGCGGCGGCGGCGGTGTTGGAGGTGGTGCCTTACAAGGCGTGCAGGAAAGCCATGACGGCTTTGGTGGCAGCATGCAGACGGGCGGCAACGGACGGTCTGCCAAGTCTACCTGGGCTGGGCGGACTAGCACCCTGGCTGCTGCTGGCGGCGTGGACACAAGCGGCCGTCGCAAGAGTCAACGTGAAATGTAAGTATAACTTTACATTTCTAAATAATAGCTGTTCACCCAGAAAACCACAGATTCTTCTAGTGAAACTATTCTACAGTGAGTTACTTTTGGGAACTTCGTCACCTTTACGCAGCACCTTTAGTTTTTACTTGGTGCAAATATTGCTTCAGAGCAAACTGTACTGCAATACCACTGGGATGAAATTGCGGGATGTGGTGCCCACGACAGCCACCCGCATCCACTGCAATCAATATCTTGCTTTTTCATCTTTTTTTTTCTGTTTTCCAAAGTCATTAGCTCCCACTATCCCTCCTCACTTGTGCCACCTTTATACTAACAAGCTAAAATGTTACTTAATTATCTGTATTATGCAAGCGGCGATGCTTTTTATAAGCCAGTTTTCCTGTGGGTCAGTCGGTGTCTGCTGAATGATCCTTTGGACTGATGAATATACCCCACGATGCAGGAAAGGTCTTGTTATCTCACTGAGTGCTGAAACACACACACACACACACACACACACACACACACACACACACACACACACACACACAAACTTTTAATACGTATACATTTCACTAGTAACTATGCTTCCCCTAAACCTAATAATAAGTAAGTATCATAATGAGTGTTTCATATATACACAGTTAACAAGTTGCCAGAGGTTGCTGCACAGTAAATAATAAGATATTACAGACAACAAATTCATATCTACAAATGAGACAGCAAATGGTGGCGCACAACGAGCCGTACATTGGCCTGGAACAGTTCCAGTAATAATAACACCGCGGGAACGCTTCGCCATGCTTGTTACACTCAGTTAATAATGTTTATTAAAAATATAACTTATACATGATTAGGAATTGGAACTACCTGAACGAAAAAAAAAAAAAGTTTTAATTTTAAAATCTGGTTTGGCCTCTCAAGTTTAATGAAATGATTTTGTGCCGCGTTGTTCTGGTTCCTCTGACTGATGTAGGTCTTAGATACATATATTTTGTGTGACAGAACACTACCTACGTTTTGGCTTCCCTGCAACAACTCAGTATACAAAGCAAGTAATGGAGAGAGAGAGGTGACAGGTGACAGGACCAAATTGAGTGTGGGCGGGGCTTTCACTCAGCACAGACATGGATTACAGTCTTCGCCCACCTCCGCCCAGTAATGACGAAACAATGCTGATCAAAACTGCACTTTGATGGAGGCGCGAAGTGACTTAGCATCATGAGTTGAGCCTATAGTTTTAATATACTCGTAGTGCTTTCTGTCAAGAGTGATTCCTCCCGCGACTTAATACTTTAACCTGTCTTCCTGCCGTGTCTCAGTTAATCAATAAAGCGGCTTCCTACCTTTTCCACTCACACCGACGGATATTTCATCTCATGATTTGCATTCCTTAATCTCCTGTATCCTCTCAAAGCCAGCTGCCCACACCTGTCCCCGTCCCACATCTCTTCACCTGTCACCTCCAACCACTTTGCAGTTCCAGTCTGTAATCTTATAAAAACAGCTGCACTATTTAGCTCAATCTGACTAACGTGCTAACCAGTATTCGCCCTGGACCCACGAAATTGCACTGCACGTTAGCATCCACCCTGCTTAGTGTACCACCCCGCGCTGACTGGTGTGTGTCTCTGTGTGTGTTTTTTGTGTGTTTTTAGAATGAATTGAACTGAGTTGATTGAATCCACTCAGACTTTATGAATAAGTAAGCAATGCATCTCCATCAAAATTTATGAAATTATGCAAAAATACATGCAGTATGAAATAAACATATTCAAAACGAAATGGCTTATTAAGTATAATACTTTTGAACACTGCATACATATCACGCAGTGCCACAATTTCCCCTTTACAGTGAGACAACAGCGTGGAATTCGTCTCTTGCACCACCACCACCACCACCACCACTGCACTAGTTCCAAAGTCTATCCTCTGTGTACACATCTGCGTGTGTGCGTGTTCGAAGCTGTCTGCTCTTTGTTTACGAACAAAAGCCGGACTGTTGTTAATACTTTACAGCACTATTTTCCAACCTGGGGCAAATTTTAGGATTTCAGGGGGAAAATCTATTGAGGGAAATAAAAACTACCAGCTATTGACCGACAGAAAAAAAAAAAAAAAACTCATAATATGGTTGTTAAGTTTTGTTGAAGTACTATATATAAATACAAATCAAAATTTATGCTAGGATTGCCTTTAGTAATGACTTTGTACGAGTTTTTACATTTCCTTTTTCACTCTATGAAGGAGGAAATCCTAACAGGTGAACTGGTTGAAAGGGGAAAAGACGAAAAAAAAAAAAAGTTTGTGAACTACTGGTTTACATAATCTGTTTCATCGCTATTTGTGGCTAATCATTCAACTAAGTCTTCAGCAGCGCACATATATGTTTATCAACACTCCTTTGAGCATCCGCAGTTCGCACGACAGCTAGGAACACAACATGCTATTATGAGCACAGGTGACAGGGAAACAAGGGGACAGCTAGTTAACTTTGAACACAACACTTGGAACAAATGCATACTCTGTACCAATTAAGCTTCCCTGTTCAGTACTCACCGAGCTGCTCAACGCCTCGTCACTTACACCCACTGCTAGCTTCCTAACTCCCGTGGTCTTCAATATATGTCACTGTCCACTGACGACACGAATACGTAGACACGTACCTCTCACAAACCTTAAAACACAAACTGGCAACCGCAAGGCAGCTAGCCGCTCTCTGTTATATCTATCTATATATATGTATATTTTTCTCTAAACAGTGATGATTGACTATTTTTTTTGCTGAATATGAATAAAAATATTTTTTGTGATGAAAATATTACAAATAAATTGTAAATAAAGACCATATTAGTGACCCACACTAATTGTTTTACTGATTAGGCTAAACGAGCATTTGCTATAAGTTACCAATCCATTCCTATTACATAATTTTGTTTGCATTATGTTTTTTTTTTTTGTGCATTTATTTTTTCCTTTTATTTTCCTAATCAGTCTTATTTTGATTTTACCTTCATACTGTATTGACAAGCCAAGAAAATGTTCAAAATGTCGAGATGATCCTCCATTAGCAATCTCATTTCCTTTTTTTTTCTTGTTTTTCTTATGGATCTTTCAGCTATATTCTTCTTATTGTTTTGTTAAAAAAAAAAAAGAGAAAAAGAAAAACACAATTTCATGATATATAAATGTGAAAAGACGAATGATTATGAATGACATTTAATATTATCGTACGCCGATGGCGGGAAGAGGCTGCTGTGCGTAGCAGATTGCGCAAAGTATTCTTGTGTTTTCTTGCTCGAAGTGTTGACGTGCCGTGATCCTGACGAAGGGGAGAGTGTACCAGTGTTCAGGGATAGACGAAGCGTCATGCACTGGTGAGTACTAGAATCACGCTAGCACACAGAAATAGTGTCACATTTCATCATGACATTGAGTGTGATCTTTGCAATTGTACAACCTGCTCCAACTTGCCTAACTCGTTCATAATCCCGTCACTCCCTATCCCTGCCTACTCAGGGCTTCCATCTACCCTTCACATCTCTCCTTCATAATATTCTTTTGCTATCTCTCTCTCTCTCTCTCTCTCTCTCTCTCTCTCTCTCTCTCTCTCTCCTCTCTCTCTCTCTCTCTCTCTCTCTCTGCATTGAGCGTTCTGACCACTGAGAGCAAAATAACCTTTCTTTTTTTATTGCAATGACAAATGTTGGTGAGGCATTTTAAGGGAGTGTTAGGAATGTTTTGTGGTCCTGATATCCAACAAGTCCATTACACAAACAATATATTATTTTTAAGCTGTTTTCATGTTTTTTGATACGATTTTGTAAGTGTTTCTTGACATGTGGGTGGGAAGGAGAGAGGCTAATAATGATAGTAATAGTAGCAGTAGTAGTAGTAGTAGTAGTAATAAGGTAACAAGCGTCATACTGTCGTTAGCTGCCAAACAGTTAAAGGAAGCCTTGTGGGAAAGCATTGTCGGTGAGGTAATGACAGGCTCCCATGCAATAGTAATGGCTAAACTTGCAACCAATGGCTCCAGGTGACGTCACGCAAGCCATGTTCGCTCACCATTGCATTTTTTACCCTAATTCAAGGTGCGGTTTTTTTTTTTTTTTTTTTTTTTTTTTGTCTTTCGTTAAACTTTCATGATAACTTCCTATCAAATGAAAACTTTGTGATATTTCAAGAATTAGAAAAAGAAAAAAGAAAAAAGAAATTGAGAGAGAGAGAGAGAGAGAGAGGAGAGGGAGAGAGAGGAGAGAGAGAGGGAGAGGAGAGAGAGAGAGAGAGAGAGAGAGAGAGAGAGAGAGGTTAAACTTTCATGATAACTTGCTCTCAAATGAAAACTTTTTGATATTTCAAGAATTAGAAGAAGAAAAAATAAAAATAATTCGAAAGAGAGAGAGAGAGAGAGAGAGAGAGAGAGAGAGAGAGAGAGAGAGAGAGAGAGAGAGAGTGTGTGTGTGTGTTGGTATGAGTGAACAGTGGTGTTTGGCGTACACCTAATGTGAGGCGAAAAGTGAAGAGATGAAGGGCGGTGAAGGAAACGAGAGGGGAGGCATTCGGTCGTGTGTGATGAAACAGGATATACGTTGCCTTAATAATAAATGGAATGTATTTGATTTTCCTTCCTTGCGTAATTCTCCTCCGAAAAATATGTATTCAACAAATATTTGCCAGTGGAAGTTGGAATGAGAAGTTTAATAATCGCTCTCGGGCAGAAACTGTACCTTTGTTTTGTACAGCTTGTATGCTTTAATGGAAACTATGTAGCTTTGTGTTCGCTCTTTCCATGAAAAATCCGCGCCATGTCAACATTGCCTCATTATGAAATATTAACATCATCCAAGAGTAATGAAAGATCGTAGAAAACACACAGATGAATGTAGATTTCAACTTAAAACGAAGTCAATGGTTTTTCAAGACTGTTTATATGATTCTAGCGATATAGTAAGGATATCATCAGTAGAAAAGAAAATGCACACTGCACCACTTGTGTCTGGCTCACAGAGGGGAAGGGCTGGCTGAGGTCTGAGGAAAGTGTGCAGTAGTAGTGGTAGTAGTAGTAGTAGTAGAAATAGTAGTAGTAGTAGTAGTAGTAGTAGTGGTAGTAGTAGTAGTAGGATGAACGTGGAGGTGTGACGGCTGTGGTGCTGAGGGTGTAGCGATGAGCATGGTGGAAAGGTGGCGTGTGTGTGTGTGTGTGTGTGTGTGTGTGTGTGTGTGTGTGTCCCTGAGGAGAGGGGGAGAGGGAAGGCTCGCTAGTGTCAAGGCAACAGTATGCAATTTTTACTCTGCTATTTCTCATCCATTTTTTCTGCAAACATGTCTTCTATATAGGTAAAGTAGGAGTAGTAGTAGTAGTAATAGTAGTAGTAGTAGTCGTATTAGTAGCAGTGATAGACGATGATGAGGATGTGCATGGGACAGTCGGGGTAGGAAGGGGACTAAGGGAAAGCAGTGACGTGATAGGCTGCAGTATATTAAATGTGTGTGTGTGTGTGTGTGTGTGCGCCTTCATTCAAGCCTGGCGAGGCGGGGGAAGTATATTGCACAGAAAGGGAAGGTGTGATTACGGACGTGGCCACAGGGATTGTGTAAGAGAGAGAGAGAGAGAGAGAGAGAGAGAGAGAGAGAGAGAGAGAGAGAGAGAGAGAGAGAGAGAGAGAGAGAGAGAGAGAGAGAGAGAGAGAGTATTTAGCTGAGTGCAGAAGGAACGATACACACGAGAGAAGGAGATGAATGGCAGTAATCTTGTCCCTCATTGTTTTCCTGTCGTATATCCGAGGGTCTCACAATATTCTATTATGATTACTTATTATTTTTCAAAAGCAATATTAATTAAATCAATTCACGTAGGAGTGCGGCAATACAGTAAATGAAGCAACTTTTTTGATTATTTTTTTTCATTCACGCGAAAATAAAAAAAAAAAAAAGGTCTCATAGCATCAGGCTTCATTTCTATCTACTTTACTTAATAATATATCTCCATAATTATTCATAGACCTCACCTTCATTACGTAATGGTAATATCTAAATGGCTTTGTCTGCTCTCTCGTCGAAAGTTTCGGAGACAAGCCGGACCATCCCTCGCTGTCATGCAAAGCTTTCACCAGTAATGATATTGATGATGACAATACCACCACCACCACCACCACCACCACCACCACCAACAAGAGCAACAACAACAATAGCAAAAATCAGATACCCAATACATCCGGCATTTAGAAACATAAGAGCATCGCGGAATGAGCGGCGCTACACTACTGAGGAGCCTTATCATGATTACAAATACCGTCTGCTCTTTGCTTCGGGGAGAGGGTAGGTAGGAGTAATGGTATAGCAGCAGTAGTAGTAGTGGTGGTGGTGGTTGTGGTGGTGGTGGTGGCAGCGCAGGAAGAGAAAAACGACAAGGATCAGGTAAATGAAAAAGAAGAAGAAAAGAAAGAAGAGGAGGTCGCGGATTATGATAAATAGTAGTTGTAGTAATAGGAGGAGCAGGAGGAGGAAGAAGATGAAGATGAAAAGGAGGTGGAGGGGGAGGAGGAGGAGGAGGAGGAGGAGGAGAAAGATGAAGAGGAGGAGAAGAATTACAAGGGATTTTGAAGGATCAGGAAGGATTACAAACAGCAGCTGACGTCCACGTTGTTGTTGCGTGGTTTGATTTCACTAACTCTCACTAACTGCCTGTATTAGAGAAAGGGTAGGAGGAGGAGGATAGGAGGAGGAGGAGGAGGAGGAAGAGAAAGAAACTGGTGTAATATGAGAGCAAAAAGTCGAAAAAAAAATTGGCAAGAAAAAAAAATAGAACGGCAAAATAGAAGAAAGGAGAAAAAAAATGAAGAAAAACAGCGACGAAGAGAAGCAGGAGGAGGGAAGGGAAAAATCAGGACTAGGACGCGGAAAAGAGGAAGATAAAATGATGATGGTGGTGATGATGATGATGACGACGAGAAAGATGATGATGATGATGAGGAGGAGGAAGAGAAGGAGCAGGGGACAATCTTCACCAGTATAACTCATTCCAGACAAGTAATCTGTAATCAGTGCTCACCTGTTCCTCACCTTCACTCCTCACCTGCCTCGCCCTTTGCAATCAATATACTGTTTTTCACTCTTTTAGTTATTTATTGTTTTGCATGTAGCAGAGAGAGAGAGAGAGAGAGAGAGAGAGAGAGAGAGAGAGAGAGAGAGAGAGAGAGTTGTAGTAGTAGTAGTAGTAGTAGTAATGGTGGTGGTGACAGTAACAGAGTCAACAGATATGGCGAAATTCGAAGTGTAAATATTTATTTTTTCCCTGGCTTTGCAATGAGTGAGCCGCGTCCGTCACGTTACACTCTCTACCTCACATAAGCTTCATTTTTATATTTTTGCCTGCATCTCTATCACCAATATTAAGCCGTGTTTTCATCAGGATTTTGTTTTATTTTATTCATTCATTTTTCCCACGTACGAAAAAAAAAAAAAAATACGTCTATCTTTTTGTCACTATTGTTGTTTATTTATACGTAGATATTTTTCCTCGTATATCATCAGAAATATTACAGAAGTACACTCTGAAATTCAAAAATATATGCATTGGCGTATATTCGCGTTTCTTTATTATTCACGTTTTGAAACACGTATCATTCTGCATATTTCCCAAACTGGAAGATTGGTTGTGGGGTGACGTAGGGGGGACGGGGGTCGCCGGGCTGAGGGATGCGAGGGGCGGCTGAGTAAGAGTGGCGGCGAATCGGCGTGACTGCACGATCAGAAGACTGAGCCAGCGCCTCCCTGAAATGGTGGAGAGAATCGGTTTAATCTTTGAGGTGACGGCGAGACCCAGGCAAGGGGAATATGAAGCTTGATACACGCGAGACTGCATCGCTGCCTCGCCTGGCCTGGCTGTAGACAGACTGCATCGCTGCCTCGCTTGGCCTGGCTGTAGACAGAATGCATCGCTGCCTCGCCTGTCCTGGCTGTGAACAGACTACATCGCTGCCTCGCCTGGCCTGGCTGTGGATAGACTGCATCGCTACCTCGCCTGGCTGTGCATAGATTCCTTCATACTGGAGTGGAAGAGATGCAGTAATTCAGTGTTAGGTTCCTCGTGCTGGCAAGGAACTGCATAGTGTGTGCGTACATCGGTACATTGAGAGTGTATTGATCCTGCTGCTTCTCTTGCGGAGATTAAATCCATTCCGTGTAGCGTCTCGTCTTGGGAAACTTCAAATCCACCCGTGTCTGTCTTGTTTGTTTCTGAGACACCATTCAGCATCGCGCTGCTGCAGTGACCGTTATTGGAGAAAGGCTCGAGATGTCGCGGTCACGGGCCAGCAGAGTGAGCAAGGCGGCTCTCTGCCTTCCGTCACGCTCTGGCAGGGCACAGACCAGGGGAGCGGCGGCCTTTCCGCATTGGTCCTGTGGCTCTTTCACGCTTCAGCAGGGCGCGGGTCAGACCAGAGGCTAAAATAAAAACACAACTTTTGTTCATCACTAACTCATACCTGTTGGCGGACAAAAATTTGGGTATTGATGCATCTATCTGGACAGGCAATGGTGGCATTCATGCACGTGCGTAGTGAGGTGTGAACGCCGCTACTCCGCCTCGTGCAGGCAGGCGACGCGTGACCTTCCTTCGTAACACTGCGCGGCGCTCTTGGGGCGCAAGCCGATGAAAGCGAGGCGGAAACGTATTGGGTTCCGACTCATTCAAGCTGCAGAGGCGGCGATACGCAAATTGGACCGCCGAAATAGAACGCGAACGAGTGTGTTGTTTTAAATTGCGTGGTATAGCTAAGGCGCGCACGCACACACACACACACACACACACACACACACACACACACACAAAGATCCACAGTCTCCTCTGACTGAATTACCGAAATAAAGCAAATAAAGCTGAAAACAAAAGGCAAAGAGAAAACCGTGGATATTTTCAAACCATTGCATGTTATTGACTTCCCGATTAGCTTTGATGTGATACAATCAAAACACTCCTCTCCTCTTCCCCATACCACTCCCCTACCCTCCTCGTCCTAATCTACAGCCGCCCCTCCCTCCACTAACAGTTTGGAGCTCATTTAGTCGTCACCCTCTCGCTCGACAATCGTGCGTTCATTACCTGCCTGTTTCAGCTCAGGTGGGAAGGTCGCGGCCAGGTAAAGCCATCGTGTTAAAGGTGAACACAGAAGGCGAGCAAAATTGTTGTTTCATGTTATCGTTAACACAGTGGTAATGCATCTCTCTCTCTCTCTCTCTCTCTCTCTCTCTCTCTCTCTCTCTCTCTCTCTCTCTCTCTCTCTCTCTCATCATCATCATCAAACTTTTCTTGTATGTAATGCCATTAGTTGACAAAAAAGAAAAGGAAAGTTATTGGTGGTGTAATAGTGTTCCCTTTCATTCCCTCCATTCACTCCAGCCGAGAAATTAGTTCGATGAGTTTACTTTCATGTTTTTGGAACTTTTTTTTTCTATTTTCCTCTATCAAGTGTTATTGCAATGCATGACGTGTTGTTGTTTCCCTTATAAGTGGCTGTTACTTTCGATTGCTTCATTTGTTTGCTGTACCTCTGTCTAGTTTATCTGTTTGTTTAACTATTTTGTGTGTGTGTGTGTGTGTGTGTGTGTGTGTGTGTGTGTGTGTGTGTGTGTGTGTGTCCATAACTTTTCACAACTCTACATAACTGTACTTAATTGCAGTATCTCTCTTTCACCCAGTGCAGTCTTAATGACATCCTGTAGCAGCGTTAGTGTGGCCACCACAATCCAGCCAGGCAGTGCAGTGTGCACAGATCTGTCATCAGTTTTAATACTTGGTTTGATCAACTAACATCTCTTCCATTCACGCCCACCTCACGTCTGTCCCACATTACACAACTTGCTCTCTCTTGTAACACCAACCAATTCATGCTTGTGGGACGACTTGCTCGTCGTGTAGGTGCCCATGTGCCACCTACGTCGTGGGGAAGGCAATGGACACACTGAAGTAAAGTAGGTCCTTTATTCTATGCTAGGAAGAAAGTACAGGCCGGGTTGCGAGGGGACGCTGCTGTCCTGAGGCAAGCCGTGAGAGCACTGAGGTGCGATGCGCGGGAACTAAGGTGCCAACTCGGCTTTATTGTATAATATTGCAAACGCATCGCTGCCTCTCACAAGTACTTATGAAATACTATCCTACATCTCCCTCCCCCCTTCACGCTCATAGCACCCAGTGTCTTGAGCGTCTCTCCTGCCCTTGATGCGTGCTGAGCGGCGAGGCAGAGCGGGCTGGGGTGACTCTGCTCCAGGTGGGGTGGCGTCCGTGGGCGGCAGGTCCTTGGACGGGGACATGGACGGGCGAAGGAAGCGGCGGTTCCTCCACCAGATACGACCGCTGGGCATCTTGACGAGGTAGTCACGGGACTTGCCGATGCCCATGACGGTGCCGACCTTATCCCAGCGCTTCGTCGTTGGGTCTTGGACACGGACTACAGCGTCGAGCTCGAGCGGTGGGAGAGGCCGGGCATGTGCGTCGTATCGGTCTGTATCATCTTGTAGGCGAACAGCAGCCCGACGATCACAGCTCTCTGCTCTGGCCTGCCACTGTTTCTGGAAAGCCTTAGCGTGAGCGGGGACACAAGAGCGAAGGGGGTGACCGTAGAGGATCTGGGCTGGGGAGCGACCAGTGTGGTTTGGGGTGTTACGGAGCTCGAGGAGACCCCTGTCGAACGCCTCACAATGCAGGTGTCCAGTAGGGGCCACCTTCTGGATGAGGTACTTAATTGATTTAACAGCAGCCTCTGCATGACCATTCGATTGTGGGTAGTGGGGCGTCGACATGTTGTGGCGGATTCCCCAGCGCTCAAGGAAGGCGGCGAACTCCTGGCTGGCGAACTGTGGGCCGCCATCCGTGCGTAGGCGAACTGGCACACCTAGGTCGCGGAAGAGTTGCCTGAGGTGACGAATCGTTGCTGAAGAAGTGGTATCCACGCCACAAGACACCACAACAGGCCAGCCAGACAGTCGGTCAGCGACCACGAGGAAGTACTTCCCCGCGGTAGAGAAGAAGTCAGCTGACACTGACTCGAAGGGCCTGGTGGGGTTGTCGTCGCAGAGGTGGGGCTCTCGCTGCTGGCTTGGCTGCATTACCTGACACGGCTCACAAGCGCGGACCGTGTTCACAATGTCCGCGTCGATGCCGGGCCAGTACACCGCCTGTCGCGCTCGTCGTTTCGTAGCCTCAGCTCCTCGGTGGCTGTCGTGCAGGCGAGCTAGGACGCGATGGCGAAGGGCGGCCGGAACAACAACTCTAGCCCCATACAGGACGAGGTCCTCCTCACAATACAGGTCCTCACGTAGTTTCCAATATGGGCGCAGAGTATTTGGTAGGGCGTAGCGGTCGCTTGGGAATCCCTGCTTGATGTGCTGAAGGAGCTCGACGTAGGCAGGATCTTCATGGGCCGCACGCCGAAGTTCCTCCATCGCTGGGTCGCTGTCAGTAGCTGTGGTGGCAAGGGACTCGACTGCTCCCAAAGTGACAATACTCCTGACGGAGAAGCTGGTCTCGGCATCCAGGGCGTCGTCGTCGATGGTCGGGTTGCTCACTGGGAAGCGTGAGAGGGCATCAGGGATGCACAACTCTTTACCCGGCCGCCACGTTGCAGTGAAGACGAAAGCTGCTAACTTCTCCTTCAAACGTTGCAGACGTGGGTTTTCGATGGCATCTAGTGTGTAGCTGTTGAGGATAGGGACAAGTGGGCGATGGTCTGTCACAAGGGTGAAGTGCTGCAGACCCGTGAGGTAGAACTTACATTTCTTCATAGCCCACACTACTGCCAGCAGCTCTAACTCGATCGTGGCGTAGCGTGTCTCCGTATCCGTCAAGAAGCGTGAGCCACACTGTACTAGACGGAAGTGTCCTCCCCCGTGGTCTTGTAGGAGGGCGTATCCTAAGCCGTACAAGCGCGAAGCGTCTGTTTGTAGGGCAGTCGGGAGGTCAGGATCGAATGCTGCGAGAACTGGTGGGTTGGACAAGGCCTTTTTGACACGTTCGAAAGCCTGGTCGTGGTCAGGGGTCCACACGAACGCTCTCTTCGGGCTCATCAACGGGCGGAGTGGGGCAGCAGCGGCGGATACGTCAGGAGAAAAGTCAGCCAGCTGATTTGCGAGGCCCATGAATGACCGCAGGTCTGTGAGGTTGGCTGGCTTGACAAAGTCCGTGATGGCGCGGACCTTCCCTGGGTCTGCTGCGATGCCGTCGTGAGAAAGCTGGTAGCCGCAGTAGGACACCACCTCAGCGGCCAGAACAAACTTCTCGGCGTTTAAGGTAATGCCGTGTGACCTGCATCTTGCCAGAACGTCGTTGACCCGGTGGAGGTGTGGAAGGTAGTCCTTGTCGTACAACAGGAGATCGTCTACTACCTTCACACACTGCATCACTCCCTGCAGAGCCTGGTCGCCTCGTCGACAGAAGGCGTCCCCAGTGGCAGCAAAGCCCATGGGGCCGCGGAGGTAGCGGAAGCGGCCGTAAGGAGTGATGAAAGTCGTGAGTTGTTGGTCTTCCTCGGCCAGAGGGATTTGCCAGTAACCGCACAAAGCATCGATTGTTGTGAAGTACTTGGCCTCTGGGTCCACACTTCTGATCGCTGCGAATGGCGTAGGCGACGGGTGGGCCGGGCGGGACACTTGGCTGTTTAGCTTTGACAAGTCGGTGGTGATGCGTACGCCTCCCCCGACCTTCGGAACGACAACCATTGGGTGGCACCAAGGAGATGGGTCCTCATCAGCTGGGGCGATGATACCTTGTGCCACCATGGAGTCCAACTCAGCCTTCACGTGGTCTTGGTATGCCCGGGGAATCAGCCGGGGTGTGTGGACGGCAAAGGGCTTTGCATCTTCTCTGAGGTGGATCCGCATGGGCGATCCCGACATAGGCTGCAACGGTGCCTTCTGCAGGTCGTCCTTCTTCACGAGAACGTCTGCATACTCTTGGAGGAAGTACTCCTTGGCCTCTGCAAGTGATGTGTTGGCATGAAGTGGGAGTGATGGCGATGGTGCTGGAAGTGGGGCAACCACAGAGGCTGGTTGCCTGTGGCACTGTACAGTGGCCACTGGTGTAGCACTTGTCGACTCCCTAATCCTGCCGACGGTACTAACGTTGTCCGTTATCTGCCGTGGGAAGTCCTTCGGTATGATGCCTAACTCCCTGCAGTGCTGCCAGGAGAGCAAAGGAGTGCTAAGGGCACCTTGCACATCGATCCACCCCGAGCACGACAACTTGCCATAGGTGAGCTCCGCCTGGAGGGAACCCAAAGCAGCAGGCATCTTAGATCCGTCTGCGTTGTAGTAGTCGAGCGAGGGTGGCGGTTGCAGGTTACGACTCGTGAGGCCCAAGTGCTGGAGATGTTGTGGGCCTATCACCGTGGTGTCGGCGCCTGTGTCGGGTATCATTTCCATGGTATTGGACCTCTCACCGTGTGTGACGACTATGCATATGGTAGGAGAAGGCGTAGGCTTGACCCGAACAGTTGAGTGGACTCTGCGTACATTACTCGCTTCCTGCTTGGAAGTCTCGGGGACCCTTGACAACGGAGACTGTGTTCGCACAACATGGATAGTGGCACGACTGTTTTTCTTCGTCTTCTGAAGCTTGGGTTTCGAGGAATGTTGACTCTTGGGGTTGGAAGACTTGCAGAGTTTCTCGAAGTGCCCATATCGGCTGCATGCATTACACTGGACAGTCTTGGCTGGACATTTTTCCATATGTGACCAGTGCCCTGTCTTGCCGCACCCGTGGCAAACTGCTTCCGTAGCAGGGCAGCCTTTGGGGCCGTGCTGTTGCTTGCCGCAATTACTGCAGGAAGACTGCAGTGTAGGCACAGCTGGACGTGCGTCCGCTTTGGTCCTATGGTCCGTCTTCTTGTCTTTCCTGTACTGAGAGACAGCACGGACCCCAGGAGGAGCACGTAGGGCCGAGGCAGCGGTCCTGGTGGCCTCGTAGGAACGGCACAATGTCACAACGTCCGCGAGTGTGGCGGCAGCGTCGAGGGCGATGATTCTCTGCACTACTTCCTCGTCCTGCACACCAGTGAGGATGCCGTGCTTAAGCCAGGCTTCTTTACACTCCGTGCTGTGAGCTTTGCAGACATCAATCTCTTCCGACAGACTCTTGAGCCTCACAAAGAAGTCTGCAAAAGACTCTCCTGTAGCCTGTTTGCAGGTAGTGAACGCCCGCCGTCTCAGTGCCTCATTGCTGGATTCCTTAATGTGCTTCTGCAGAACGTCGAGCACCTCGTCGACGGACGAAGTGGAGCTTGGAGGCACCTGTAGCGTGTGCTCCAGCACTCTCTGAGTCTCGAGTGACAGGCACATCCGTAACTGGATCAGCTGTTTGGGGCGGGACAGGCTCGCGATGTCCACCATGGTTGCGTAGTCTTCCCATTTCCGCCTCCATTCTCTGAACTGTTGGTACGTAACATCCGAAGAAAGAGGAGGTGGGGGCTGTACAGCCGCTTTAGGAGTCGGTGGGGCTGCAGGCGGGCCTGACGGGGCAGCGGGGCTCCCAGCCGCACCCGAAGGCTGCAGTGACATCGGCGCCAGTCTTGTCAGCAAGGCTTCAAAACGTGCTGCGTCTTCTCGCCGCTGTTCTTCCCTCTCGGCTCGTGCTGCTTCCTCCCTGTCTGCCATCCATTGCAAAAGTGCTTGTACATCCATAGGAACTGAGGGCGATGGAGGTGGTGAAGATTGCGGCGAACCTCCCTCGGACAGTGCAGGTGGTGGTGTTGGCTTCTTTCCGCCTTTCGGCATCGCTCAGGGTGACTCTAGAGATTACTACGTGACCAGCCCCTCAACGGGTCGAACTGACACGAGTAAAAAAGAGAACACAAGGCTGTGCAGACTGTATCCTGAAGCTGAATGCAGTGTGTGGTGTGCGTACGTGTGTCTGTCCGTGTCGGTGGTGTGCGTGGGGGCAGTGCGGTATGCTCTGTGTATGGCAAAACTGACTGCCGCAGCCTGGGGGCCGGGGACGCTCCACTCGCCTCGGGCAGTGTCTGTTCAGACACCGCAGCGGGTAGGGGTGTGACACGTGCGCTCCTGACTTGCTGGATGAAGTTTGCCGTCTACCTTGCGGTCTCAATGCAGGCACACGAAAAACACTGCACTGACATTAGCACCGCACAACACTGTCGGAACACTGCACCGCACAACACTGACGGAACACTGCACCGCACAACGCTGTCGGAACACTGCACCGCACAACACTGTCGGAACACTGCACTCGAAAACTGAAGGGGTCCAAGCTAGGTGACGTGTAGCGTCTGCCGGCGGCTTTCTTCCTTTCAGCTACTCACTGCGCCATGTGGGACGACTTGCTCGTCGTGTAGGTGCCCATGTGCCACCTACGTCGTGGGGAAGGCAATGGACACACTGAAGTAAAGTAGGTCCTTTATTCTATGCTAGGAAGAAAGTACAGGCCGGGTTGCGAGGGGACGCTGCTGTCCTGAGGCAAGCCGTGAGAGCACTGAGGTGCGATGCGCGGGAACTAAGGTGCCAACTCGGCTTTATTGTATAATATTGCAAACGCATCGCTGCCTCTCACAAGTACTTATGAAATACTATCCTACAATGCTCACATAATCTCTCTCTCTCTCTCTCTCTCTCTCTCTCTCTCTCTCTCTCTCTCTCTCTCTCTCTCTCTCTCTCTACATTTCACAATATAGTTTTCGTACAGTACCATCCCAGCCTGTCTCATTTTTAACACACGAATTTATACAAATGTTTGGATTTGCGAGTGACTGGCTGCGTGTACATAGACCATATAGACGTGTGTGACTGGCCTTTTAACCCTTTCCTTCCGGCAATCGTATATATACGATTGCAAAAATGCGTCCGTAGCGACGGCGATCATACCGGTAATCAAGAATTTTCGCGCCTCAATTTTGAGGTCCAAGCGCGGTTTCTCGAGTGAGATGGTGTGAGTGGAAGCGTCTGGCATGTTTCCACATGTAGTGTTGTCACTAGCTCTGGAAATTTAGCGGTAACTAAGCTATTTTCCTTTTCTCCGGCCGACACTTGGCAACCCCAGCGACCCGCCGGGTGGAAAGCACTCGCCGGGTGGAAAGCACCATGATAAGTGTGAAGAGACATCCTGATAAGAGCCAAGGATCTCAGATCATAACTCACCATGGAGCAGGACACAACATATGTATTTACCACTGCTTCTGAGTTTGAAGACAGTGACACTGAATATTTAGAAGAACAAACTGAAGAAAGCAAAGACATCAGTGAGGACTCGCAAAATGATTTACAGGATCCACCTCTTTTATCACAACAGAGACATCATACCTGTCATTCTTTATTGATAATTTTTCTATTACCTTCCATTTTATAAGAAAATGGTAGAAGGTAACTTGTCAGAGAGAGAGAGAGAGAGAGAGAGAGAGAGAGAGAGAGAGAGAGAGAGAGAGAGAGAATGTTATTTGCCTGAAACTTGATATGAAAAGGGATGAAATCTCTCTCTCTCTCTCTCTCTCTCTCTCTCTCTCTCTCTCTCTCATTGGAAGTGTACAATTTCCCCTCCAAGATGAGAGAGAGAGAGAGAGAGAGAGAGAGAGAGAGAGAGAGAGAGAGAGAGAGAGAGAGAGAGAGAGAGAGAGAGAGAGAGAGTGTGTGTGTGTGTGCGCGCGGCGTCATCGCTCTCCGGGCTGTTTCTGGATGACGGATCACACAGCGGGAGGAGGAGGAATCTTTTATAAGGCATAAACTCAACTTTGAGAGGTCACATCGAGCTACAAAGTATATCATTGTATTCAGAATAACAAAGAGAAAATAATTATTAGTATTCAAACAATTTTCTGACAATTTCTAGGTTTACCATTTTTAGCTGTCATACAAAACGGTAAAATAATTTAAGCGCCGGAAGGAAAGGGTTAAGGACGAGCAAGAGCGTGAGACTGGCGGGTGACTGACAGGAGGGGGACGTGTTGCATGATATGACGTGGCACTGGTGACAGGCGTGGCGACAGACGTGATGACCTTTACCGAAGTGCCGCGTCATGTGACTTGGTGGATCATGTCCCTCCACCTTCTTCAACTTGCAGTCACGTGGATGAAGTGTGAAGTCCTACATGTCAAGTTGTTGCTTTATGTTATCCTGTCTATTTACATGTCTTTGTCTTCCTCTCTCTCTCTCTCTCTCTCTCTCTCTCTCTCTCTCTCTCTCTCTCTCTCTCTCTCTCTCTCTCTCTCTCTCTCTCTCTCTCATCCTCTCTACCTTTCCTGTGATATTCAGCAATGTGCAAAGAGAAGAGCGGAAGAAAAGAAATTAATCGTTTTCTTCTTTTTTTTTTTTTTTTTTTTTTTTTTTTTTTGCTCTGGCTTTGATCAAGAGTAAAACTGAAAACAAAAGAGACCATTGAGGTGTCAGCTTTATAAGGAGACAGATGGAAAGCAAGTCCAAAGCTCCAGTGTGAAGTGTCGTGACGCCCTGCCTGCTCATAAGGGCACGGCAGGTAAGCAGGTGGTGGCAAGCATGCTGTATTTCTTGTCTCCCTCCCTTTGTAATCATTGCCCGCCTGCTGCTGTCGCTCCACGCACTCGAAGGGGAGGCAGGGAGGGCGAGGGTCATGATGGGTATTGAGACGATTAATTTCTCACAACTATTAAGAGGAGATGAGTTGTTGATCGTTAGCGGCAGGCGAGTGGAGATGAGTGCTGCTCTGGCGTGACGGATGCTTATGAAATTACTCTAAATTTGACACCGCACGTAATTATGACGTAGGTTTCCGCCCCACCCCACCCGCTGCTTTTTTATGTGTGTGTGTGATGTGTACGTGAGCGAGGGAGGAATTGCAACTTATATATCTTTGTATTTTTTAATTTTAAGGGACGTTCAATAGGAAGAAGGCATCACCTGTGAGTGTGTGTGTGTGTGTGTGTGTGTGTGTGTGTGTGTGTGTGTGTGTGTGTGTGTGTGTGTGCGTGTGTGTGACCTGAATAAGGCAAGTCCCTGCTCTGCCCACAATGACAGCGGCTGCAGTACTGAAAGGCGGGAAGGAGCTAGATGTACGAGTATACCAGTGAGCGAGATGAAATTGCATGCCGTGGTCTGTTCAGCTTAACTTGACGGAACCATCCTGCCATCCACGTAGCAGCCGCCTATCCCCTGCTTTTCCTCTCCCTCCTTCCCTAACCTACTCGTTACTCACTTACTCCCTCGTTTCTCCTTCATTTCCTTACCTACTCTCACCCTATCCTCTCCCATCTTCCCGTCACTCCTCCTCCTCCTCCTCTTGCCGTTCCCTCAACCACACGTACTGTGGTCTTTGATAATCTTTGTAATTTCTATTTTGCATACATTACGAAATTCCTTCTTTTGAGGGGAGGGAAGGAGGTGGAGAGAAGGAAGTCAGGATGAGAGGATGAGATGAGGAGAGATAATCAACTAGGGAGGAAGTGTTTGTGAAGGAGACGTGTGTGTGTGTGTGTGTGTGTGTGTGTGTGTGTGTGTGTGTGTGTAAAAGGGAACTCCTAACTAGGGCAACAAAAAGGCTATGAAAAAAATGCCAACTGAAGGTGCCAGTTCCTCTCACTCACTCAAAACGGTTATCCAAAAGTTGTGTGTGTGTGTGTGTGTGTGTGTGTGTGTGTGTGTTCTGGTGACTCTTGCTTCTCCTCCGTCACTTCCTCTTGACAAATTCAGTACCGTACTGAGGGCGAGGCGAGGATTGCACACACACACACACACACACACACACACACACACACACACACACACACACACACACACACACACACACACACACACACACACACACACACTGACAAGGAAAATATCATCCACACCGCGCATCACCATACATCACACATCACATCCATCACCACTTGTCACCACCTCGACGCTCACTACCACCACCACCACCACCACCACCACAGCACAAGGACATAGGGGTAAGCTGCAAGAAACCGTCAAGTCTACTCGTGGCATTTCTATCTATCATCCTCATTCATAAATTTGTAGTAATGACTCAACACTATAATGAAAACCTGATTACTGAGTCTATCCCATTCTTCTACCGCTATTTGTAAGCCAGTTCCATCCTATATCTGTTTTAAATCGAACTTTATCAAGCTAAAACCCGTTATTTTTTGTCCTATTCTGATTATTGCCCCTAAGAACTTTGCTTATATGGTCATTGTTACATGCCGTATACCACAAACATGGTAGGTTCACTACAGAAGCAACGGTGTTTATAGACCAATGAAAAGTAATATCTGTAAACTTAACCATTGCTATAAGTTTCATTTTGCTTCCTTGCCTCCCACGGGCGCCCTGTATCTGGCTGGCACGGTGGCGGCGGCAGTAACTCTTGAAGTGGAGGGAGGGCGTCCGCGGCTGTGAGTGCCAATTTAAGGGATAAGTAGCGTGCTCCTGTGACCCTCGTGCGGTGCATCTCTTTCACTGGCGAGGCTTGCTGGCTTGGCGCTGTTTCATTCCACCCACTTGTGCAAATATTAGGACAATGCGTCAGGTTTCAAGGTATTTATTTATTTATTTATTTTTTCAGGGATGTCTTGGTGTTTTTTTTTTTTATTCATTTATTTGTTATTTTATTTCTGTGTAAAAATGTAATTTACGGCAGTGCTGTTGTGATGCTTATCTACCACCAAAGTTTACATACTACTGTTGGTGTTGTTGTTGTTGTTGTTGTTGTTGCTGTTGTCTTTATCATAATCATCATCGCCACCACCATCATCACCACCCATGCTCCATCCACCCACCTACCAAAACCACCCTCTCTTCCCACCCACCCACCCACACGTTAGAGGGACATGTACCTCACAACTCAGAGGGTGAGGTTTGTGTTGCATGTCAGAGTTCCAGAGATGAGTGATGCCGCTGTACGTGTGTAAATACTGATTGATACGACTGTCATCGATACCAGTCCTCGCCGCTGCCTGCCCTCCAATCCTCACACACACACACACACACACACACACACACACACACACACACATCCCCTATGTACATTTTCAGTTTGTCAACTGCCTAAATAATAAACCGTTTATTATTATTATTATTATATATATATATATATATATATATATATATATATATATATATATATATATATATATATATATATATATATATATATATATATATATATATATATATATATATATATATATATATATATATATATATATATATATATATATATATATACATACATATACATGTAAATAGTTTTGTTACTCCTAAAGATTTAAGCGTTTTCTAATAGTGACTTGTGGGATGGAGGGACTATTGTAAAGTTTGTATATCCTTGTGTGTGTGCCTTGCGGGATGGAAGTGAACCTGGCAAATATATACATTACTACACACACACACACACACACACACACACACACACCACACACACAGGTTATATTTATTTTATCACAAGTCAATATGAAGGTCAAACATTTACCGTGGACATGAATTAAATTTTTATAAGTGCATTAATGTGTAATACCTTTGTTCGTGCTAGCTGAGATCGAACACTGATGTTACTTACGAACGTGGAAACCAAACAACAAAAGGGTCACGGAGGTTTAAGGTCGAGGGTTGTAAGGAAGGGAACGAGGAGACTGCAAAAGACTGTGTCCTCAAACAATCTAAGCGCCTAATCTTAACAACATCTTCAATGGCTCCAGTGGAAGTGATTTTAGTGATTGTTTAGCGGATGTACTCGATATTATAGAAGGTTTTGATGATTTTAGTGATAGTTTTTATATCTCTCTGAATTCCACCTCTTCACCTAAGCCCCCTGTAGTGAAATCCAAGTGTAACAACTGCCTTAGTGATAAACAGCGTAATAGTATCATTATTATCAAAATGTTCCGCACGTATGTAACAGCATCCTTTTCGGCGTCCTCTGCTTCCTGCTTTGCCTTTTGCTTCCTTCAGGCGCGCCGTCAGGAGAGTGTGGGGTGCGTGGTGGCATTATCTGCACCGCGAGGAGGAGAAACTTTTTACAGAAAGTCTGCAAATCCCTGGCGTGCGTCAGGCCTCCTCCATCCCTCACTCGTCACTTCCTGAACCCCGGCCTTGCCTCGCCACCACCACCACCACCACCACCACCACACCCTCCTTACCTGTGTTGCCTCAGTGGTGTTTATATATTTATTCTTATATATAAACTCTCATTCTCTCTCTCTCTCTCTCTCTCTCTCTCTCTCTCTCTCTCTCTCTCTCTCTCTCTCTCTCTCTCTCTCTCTCTCTCTCTCATACATGCATATATTATAAAAGCAGAAATATAATTAAGTACGAATTAGGTCTCGTGTTCGTTAAACTCTGAAAAAAAAAGTAAAATGTTTATCTCGTTTATTTTGTAGCAGCGGGCTGCAAGAATGCCACTGTCATGCTAATTCATAAATATGAAATATTAAAGAATTTTAAAAAATTAGAGACATTAAGAAAATTAAACTGTCCGAAAGTTTTTTTTTTTCATCTTTTTGTTTCAGCTTATTTTCCAAGTTTACAAATATACGTAGTAAGCGTGTAGGTATTTTGTTCGTTAAGGGACTGGTAGGGTGAGACGCACATCTCACCTGATGCTTCTCAGGGAGGCTGGCTCAGGGTAGAAAAATGGGTGAGAGAGGAAAAAGAAGAAGAAAAAAGAAGGAGGAGGAGAAGGAGGAGAATAAGAATAAGAAGAAAAGAAGAAGAGAAAGGAGAAGAAGAAAAAGAAAAGAAAAAAAGGAGAAGCAAAAAAAGAAAAAAAAGTAAAAGAAGACGAAGAACAAGAAAAGAAAACACCCCATTCCACTTGCAGAAATTGAAAAAAACTCGAAAGAAAAAAAAAAAGCTAATCAACAAGACACAAACACAGGAACGCCTCACGCAACAAACAAGATTGCAAAAAAAAAAAAAAAAAAAAGAAACCCTGCCTTTGAGAGTGACGTAAGATCTCACAAACTCAGGGGAAGACCAAGAGGAGATAAAAGATTGCATTGCCATTATGAACACACACACACACACACACACACACACACACACACACACACACACACACACACACACACACACACACACACACACACACACACGCACACGGCTTAGTGACAGGCCGGAACAGCAAAAGGGAAGGCAGAGCGGACAGGAAAGGAAATGAAAGCACAAGATTAGTCAGTTCCCGCGGCGACTTAGCTGGGAGATAAGTAGTGAAAGTTAAGGAAGGTTTTGATCCTTGGGGGGGAATGAAGTTATGGATATATATGTACAATTGATGGCTGACTCTCTCTCTCTCTCTCTCTCTCTCTCTCTCTGCCTTTATCAATAGAATAAATACCACTTGTTAATTATTATTCTTCCGTTGCGTTCCTCCTCTTCTTCTTTCTCTTCATCCTCTTCTTTCTCTTCCTCCTCTTTCTTTACTCCTCTGCCTCAATCTCCTCTTCCTTTTTGTCCTCTCCTACTTTTCTTCCTTTTTCTCCATACCTCATCCTCCTCTATCTCTATCTCTTCCTCCTGTTTCTCCATCCTTATCTCCTCTTTCTCTCCTCCCCCCTCCGTTCTCACTATCCTCCTCCTCTTTCATCCTCGCTAGGTGGTGGTACAAGAACAGAACAGTGGAAAGAATTAATACTTTTTTTTCTCTCCTGCATGTACAGCAAATAACGCCTCCTGTACCACTGCAAGTCTCGTCAAGTTGTGTTTTTCTTTTTTTTCTTTTTTTACGTGTATAAGTTCGCGTTCTCCTCTTCTTCCTCCTTTTCCTCATTCTTGTTTCTCTGGTTGTCTTCTTGTCGTTCTCGTTTTTCTCGTCCTTGTCCTTGTTCTCTTTCCCTTCGTGTTCTTCTTTCTTGTTGTTGTCGTCGTCTTTTTCCTCCTTGCTTTTCGTGTTCTTCTCCTCGTCTTCCTTGTCTTTGTTCTTCTCATTCTCGTCCTCTTTCTTGTCTCCCTCGTCTTATTTTATTTATTTTTTTCTTCGTCGTCGTCGTCTTCCTCATCCTCTTGGTTCAGTATGTCTTATATTTTTCGCTTCTCCAACGAACACTACTGTCTTCATTATCACATTTTCATTACTACGTATTATCTCGTCTCGCTTTTTTGCCTCGCTATCTTCGTATCCTCACTTCTCAAATTCGTTGCCTCTTACATTTCTATCGTAATTTCTTTGCTAACTTCACGTAAAATTTTTTTAGGGGGAGGGTATTTTTTTATACTCAGCTGCCTTCATGCATTCCGTCTGTCCTCTCTTCTCCTCTTTTCCTCATCCCTTTTCTCTCTCTCTCTTTCTCTCTTGCTCCCTCAATCTCCTCGTTCCCATCCTCTTCTCTCCCCATTCCCTCCCACCCCAGACCACTCTTCCTTACCCGTAATGCCGTTTTCTCTTCCTCTCTTGCCCTCGTCCTCCAATTTATAGTCGTGTTCCTCCAAACATTTCTTCCTCCCGCCTGTCTTAAGTTTTGTCGATGGGTCTTCCAGAGTGGAATTTTGCTCAGAGACAGGCGACGCCGAGCAACCTGAACTTTCATCATCACTAATTTCGTATGTGAGAAACGAGCGCAATTGTGTGTGTGTGTGTGTGTGTGTGTGTGTGTGTATGTGTGTGTGTCTGGTCTAGGTTAACGTGTGTGTATGTAAGTACATGACCTTTGGAAAACTATCATATTATTACTACTATTATGATTGCTGTTCAAGTGGTAAAACGAGGGTGACTTAAGTAAAATTTTCAGGATCAAGTAATCAGGAGAGAACAGGCTGGAAAAGTTGGATTAAAAAGAAAAAAAAAAATACATAGGAAGGAATCAGTTCTCGAAAGGAGTGGTAGATGAATGGGAGGGTCTCTTTAATCAGGCTGTTTGTGCTGAGTCATTAAGGAGCTTTGACAGAAGATAGGGCAGATTCATGCATGGGGATGATGGGTGGAAATAGATACGTTTTGCACAGTGACTGCCACGTGTAGGTCTGATTACTTCTTGCAGCTTCCTTTATTTTCTTATGCTCTTATGTTCTTATGATGATTGCTGTCTGGGAAACTGAAGTCAGAAATATCGAGAAGAAAAGGAAAAAGAATCGTAATGAGGAAATTACAGCGAGGAAATATATTAGTATCCCTGATGGAACTGAACACCACTTTTTCTGTTCCTTCTCCTCCTCCTCCTCCTCCTTCTCCTCCTTCTCCTCCTCTGCTTTTTCTTTTTCTTCTCTTACCTTTCTCATTGACTTTCTTTTCTTTTTTCGTTCGTTCTTTCTCACTTTTCTTCAACTTTCCTTCTTGTAGTGTTGGTCCTTAACATATGTTCAGAGAAAGAGAGAGAGAGAGAGAGAGAGAGAGAGAGAGAGAGAGAGAGAGAGAGAGAGAGAGAGAGAGAGAGAGAGAGAGAGAGAGAGAGAGTTCACTGGAGGCTGTAGAAAAGAAAAAAAAAAAAGGAGATGAAAGGAGGGAAAAACTCACGCATATAGAAAATAGAAGAAGAAAAGTTAAGAGGACGTGAAAGAGGACTGGAGATTGGAGATACGGAGAGAGAGAGAGAGAGAGAGAGAGAGAGAGAGAGAGAGAGAGAGAGAGAGAGAGAGAGAGAGAGAGAGAGAAAGAGAGAGAGAGAGAGAGAGAGGAAATGGAATAGGACATACAAAGTGAGGGCGGAATATGTTGGAAAAGGAAGGAGGGAAGAAAGGAAAAAAAAAAGAAAATAGGGAGGGAAGCAAGAGAAGAAAGGAAGGAAGGAAGGAAGGAAGGAAGAAAAGAGGGAGAGAGTTGAGGAATTGAAGGAAGGAAGAAAGAGAAGGGTTAAGTGATGGCTGCAGTAGTAGTAGTAGTAGTAGTAGTAGTAGTAGTAGTAGTAGTAGTAGCAGTAGTAGCAGCAACAACAGCAGTATGAAGGGAAGCAAAGAAGGAAGGAACCTGAAGAAGGAAGAAAGGGAGGGGGTCGTGAGGTGGCTGCCGTAGTAGTAATAGTAGTAGTAGTAGTAGTAGTAGTAGTAGTAGTAGTAGTAGTAGTAGTAGTAGTAGTAGTAGCAATAACAGCAGCAACAGCAGCAGTAGCAGAATGGTCTGTCAACTCAATTTCCAAGAAGGAGGTGACTTTCATCCATTTGAAGAATAAATAGTGTGAAATAGAGTATTGTACCGTATCTCTAGCATACTTCCACGAACAGCTTCACGTTGCCTTCCGCAGTATTGAGTCCATTATCTCTGTTCCATTGTCAACACTCGCCGCTAGTTCTTCGGGTTCGCTCTCAAGTCGGTTGGTGAGGGACAGTCCTTCATTTCACTCCGTCCTGTGCTATGTTAGTGAAGGTACGTTATGATTTGACACCCTCTCTCTCTCTCTCTCTCTCTCTCTCTCTCTCTCTCTCTCTCTCTCTCTCTCTCTCTCTCTCTCTCTCTCTCTCTCTCTCTCTCTCTCTCTCTCTCTCTCTCTCCCTCCCTCTCTCCCCCAGTCAAAAATTTGTCTCGAGTTTTCGGTTTTTAAAAGGAAAATTAAGAAAAGGGGACAGTTTTTCTTTCCAACTGTTCCAGAAGGATGAAAAAAAAGAAAAAAAAAGAGAAGAGAATACATATTCAGTTTGGTTTGTGAAGGTTACGCTGTTATAACTGGCACTGTATAGACTCCCTAGCAATTCTTCATTTTTTGTCTGCAGAGATCATTCACAACAAAGCCTTGATGTCGGAGAATGCTGCCTGAGGATTTTTTTTCACATTATAATTATTAGTATAATTATTAGTAGTAAACAAAACCAAAGAAATAAAACATCAAGCCACTGTGTATTCGTGAAATGACAAAAACACTCAATTGAGATCCATAACATTCAACAGTCGAGTGGGTGGCGGGCAGAGTAACGCGTCGCTTGAGTACCGGCGATACACATCATCTGGAAGTATATACGATCACGCATGTCCAGTGTTGTGCGATGATTAAGTGAGAGTGACGAACACCGGCGCTGTGTTGTCGTCCTGTGCCAGAAGCGAAGACTCCTGCCTTGATTTATGGAGACTTGGCATGACGGGTACATGAAAAAAGGATCGTTAAATGTTAAGAATCTGAAGTTTGTGACATACTCATCAACAGAAATACCCTCCCACATGCCGGATCTAAAAAAAATGTCAAGTTAGAGTTGCAAGTGTGTGTGTGTGTGTGTGTGTGTGTGTGTGTGTACGCAGGCGCCTAGTTGAAAGGAAGTGAATGTTTAACCAGAAATACAAACATGTACAATACTGGTGCATATTCCATGAGAGCAGACAACTTGACTCATGAATACTTTACTTGGAAAGAAGGCGAGGAGACACAGCAGGAGAGGACCCAACTGACAGTAATACACGGAGAAACCAGGAATTAGATTGGCTTTGTCTGCCGTGAAAGCCGAAACGCTCTGATGGATATAACTACATTGCATACATTGAAGTCCCAGCGAGCGGCGGCGATGGTGCGGCGTCACGACAGTTGCGTTCTGTGGCCAGCTTCGGAGTATTTGCGGGGGTCGTCCGTCTGTCAACCCCATCGTAAATTCAAGACTCGTTTTAGCCAGTAAGGGAACGTCGTGTGCGCTTTGAGTCAAGCTATTGTGTTTCTTGGCTGCAGTGTGTATGTTTAACATTATTTGCGCTGGACTTTACTTGGCACACTGTCTATGTGGGAATTACTGTTGTGAGGAGCTTTAACGTTATCGAATTCATTTGCTCCCGCAGTCAAAAGCATGAATCAAAGAGTTAATCGTGAAGAGAGAGAGAGAGAGAGAGAGAGAGAGAGAGAGAGAGAGAGAGAGAGAGAGCAAAACGTTTCTAAATACAGCTCTAATATACAACCTATCCAGCCTCCCGTGGCTTGCACAATGCCTCTACACGATGGCACGCCTGGTCGCTCACCCCATACAGGTTAGGTAAAGGAGTTTTTTCTTTTGTTAAATTCCACTCGATCGGGTCCGAGCCACGTAGCACGATAGACTCTGAAAAATGGAACTTATAATTCTGGGCTTTGTGCATAAGGCTCTCGTGCCTCGTAAAGCAGCGCGGCGGGTGAAGGGGCTGATGGTTCCAGCAGAAGTTTATTGATCTCCTCGTCTGAAGTTCCGCCTTCCTTATGACCTCAGTGGCGACGGCGTTTGGTGGTCGAGTGGAGTGTGAGGACCGCTGAGGCAGCATTGCTCGGCCCTCTGCTGTCACACTTTTTGTTTTCTCCATTTCTCTTCTTATGTCGAGTGGAGGCTGGCCAAGAGAATAAAAACACAAAGATAGCTGGAAAAAGAACAGGGAAAGGCTACTTAACTGATATTTCTACACAAAACTGATTTTGGTTTGTTAGTTGTGTTTAGGTGTTTTGACTTTCTTACAGTACCAAGCTTATTTCGTACTAGTCCAGATCTGCGCTTTTTCTGTCAAGTTTATAAAAAAATAACTTATTTTTTTTTTTTTTTTTATTGAAGTAGATTCTGGAAAGGGCCACTTAATTAATACCTTCCTGTAAACCTGAGTATAAATCGACCTTAATTTCGTTTGTTAGTTTACCTTTGGTGTTTTGACGCCCTTACGGCACTAAACTTTCTCTCTCGTGCCATCCCAGGTAGTTATAAAAGCTTTTCTGACAAGTATATACAAAATAATTGCTTTGTTATTGAGAGAGTCTAAAATATGCAAAGTCAGCGTTAGCCTGCGATAGATTGACGGTTATGAGTCATTATTTTCGCCTCTCTTTGACCAATCGTGTCCTGACGTGTATTGGAGACACCTGCGCCAGTGGCCGTCACCTGCTGCCTTCCGTCTCATTTTCCGTGAACCTTCCTTTATTTTCCTTCATGTTTTTCGATGCCGTGCTGATTGTGAATGAGATATGATGAAAATGTGGTTTATTTATTTTTTTTAAGATTGTTTTTTTTGACTGATTTTATGCCGAGTATCAGCGAGGTATAATGAAAAGCATGTTCTATTTTTTTTTATTTTTTATTTTTTAAAGGTTATTTGTGGGGGTTACACGGGCACATAATTATATACTGTATTCTTGCGTGTATGGAAGTCTTTGTACAAGCGCTTCCGTATCTAAACTGATCATTTTAATTATATTTTCTTTTAGTTATTTATTCATTTATTTTTTTTCCATTTCTCTGAGCTGCCAATTAGCGAGTTTTCTTCCCATTTTTGTGTCCTTAGCTGGCATCCTTCACCCATAAAACAACACAAGAAGAAGAAGAAGAAAAAAAAAAGAAAAGAAAAGAAAAAAGAAAACGAAAAATGAACCACAAATTTCAATCAGGCACTTAGTAGATGCTGTACACACTGTCCTGATATGAAAGAAGAAAGATCCCGTAAAAGTAACGAGAAACTTTACAACAAAAACATATGGGCGGTGGAACAGGACCCGTGTGTGTGTGTGTATGTGTGTGTGTGTGTGTGTGTGTGTGTATCCGTAAAGGAGACACATCGTAGGCAAGTCCAAAAATCACCCGGAGAATTGTCAGCACGAAGGTCTTCATGAGGCTCATGATCGAGAGGACGAGAGTGGCTGTGGGTCTGTAGGTTACAGCCTCAAGTGTTTAATTATTCAGTCGCTTGTTCTTGTATTTGTTCACCGCTGTGGTAGCTCGTGGCTGGCAGGTTTTGAAGCGGTAGGCGAGGCTGTTTGAGTTAGCAGAGAGAGAGAGAGAGAGAGAGAGAGAGAGAGAGAGAGAGAGAGAGAGAGAGAGAGAGAGAGAGAGAGAGATTCTGCTCTTGACGTCTTCTCTCTCAGTGGAGGCGGTGAGCACCCTTGGCTAGGCGCGGAGAAGGGAAGGGAGGAGATGAGATGCTTTCCTCCTCTGCCTCTTCCCGTCTCTCTCCGTCCTTCATAGCACATTCCGCGAGTTTATTTAAAAGGAATTTGTACGTGGCCATTATAAATTCCCTTCCGCCACTATGTAAGATGCGATGTAGTTAATGAAATACGTTTTTAGTGTACTTTGTGTGTGTGTGTGTGTGTGTGTGTGTGTGTGTGTGTGTGTGTGTATCCCTCACCACACAGAAGAGGAAGCATATACGAGGTGGCATCTTCAATTAGCAGGCGTAGATGAAAAAAAATTCTCACACACACTCAAGAGACATTAGTAAAAGGCTTTGATGCAAGTGTGTGTGTGTGTGTTTTAATGTGTCTCTCTCAGCATACCCCCAAAGAAACACACACGAGGTGGCATCTTTTAAGTACGTGGATGGACTGAAACTTAAACACACATTTTCAAGAGCCATTAGTAAAAATCTTTCCTGCAAGTCTGTTATCTCCACATTACACGTCCCAGCTGTCCAAATATGCGATGTAAACAAGCCATAGGAATAAAGAAGATGTATTGTAATAGCAGCTGAGGTCGATTGGAAGGTCCTCCATCCCTGCGAGCTGTGTGAGGTGTTTGCAGTAATTTGTGCGGTGTTTTCTAAGGAAGGGACATCAGTCGAAGGACACACGCTAATGAATAATAATTGATAGGTCTGTTGTGTTCGCTAGTATCAATTTGCAGGGAAGCGTGGGAATAACGCACATACACACACACACACACTCTCTCTCTCTCTCTCTCTCTCTCTCTTTCTCTCTCTCTCTCTCTCTCTCTCTCTCTAAGTTGCAACAAATCTCATTGACCTCATTCTAACGTGCTTGAGTTGTCTTAGTCATCCAGGTTATATAAAAAAAATCATAACTGTCAACATTTACCTTCTTGACATTTGGAAATAAGCATTCTTTCGAGACACGCGATTTTAAGACATGAGAAGTTAGTAAATGCACGTGTAACTGTCCCTCCGTGGATATAAATGAAGGAGTTAAGGTTAAGAATTAAAACAACAGTGATGTAGTATCGGACCATGTGTTTGTCTACTCAAGGAAAGCAGTCACCCGCATCTTCCGTGTCTTTGTATCATTACTCATGTGAGAGAGTGGAGCGAGGTCTCGTGATGCAGAATATTACATACACCATGTACAGGATCAGCGTGGTGGAAGACGGATAGGTGTAGGGACGCTGTACGCTGCCTGTCTTGACCTGGATACGTAATCCTCAGATTCCTGGACAGGTGCAGCAGGTATTCCACTGCTGAGTTAGGGATATGGTTTCATCCTCGTAGTTTATACACGTGCGCGTACACAGCAGGTCTCTAGATGGCTGGGCGACTTTCTTAATGCCAAAACTACCTTGACTTCACTCTAAGCGGCCCTGGAATCCGTATCGTGTTTTCCAGACGAATTCTTACAGAGGGAAGACTAGTATTAGATATTAATACCTTTTTTGTATTGTTCTAGCAAAAAAAGGAGTCTGAAAAAAGATCTTGAGTTACTTTTACATACTGTGAGGAATGTGTAAGGATCAGAATATGAGATCCTTATTTCACTTGGATCACAGCAAACAAACTTTCTTGTCGACTTCATCTGAGGTCAAAACACCCTCGACTTCACCCTAAGGATCCATATCATGTGTTCAGACAAATTCTTCACTTGGATCGCAGCAAACAGACTTCCTTATGGACTTCCCCTAAGGTTAAGACTTCACCGTGAGCTGCTCTGGGATCCAACGTTTCCCACACAAACTTTCTCGCATATCGTTCAAATCTTGCAGTGCACAATTCGTTCCGTTCGCTACTCCTCTGCTGTGAATTAAAGGTGACCGCTGCCGAGGACGAGTTTAACAAATGACAAAACACCGCTACGAACGCCCATCACACGCCCGCCACTCTTGCCTCCACCACGGGCTTACTGTCACGCCCTGGAGACGAAGACACGGTGTAGGTCACGCCACTCTCCACATCACTACGCTGTCTAGCGATGAGTTTCGTGGAGTCTTGTACAAAAAGTGAGGAGTAAAATATTATAGTAGATATGATAAGCAAGCTCTTCCCTTTATCCTGCAATAAAGCACTGAGACAAAGACACTCAGTAAACAGCAGGATAAGTCAGGCACGAACAGACGCATCCCTTCCTTCCGTCCCCCGCGTCACTCGTAAACGTAAACAATAACTTTGCCAGCGTCTGTCACAAGGAAGGAACCTCCAGGGGTGTCTCCACTCTCGCAGCTACTCCTTCCCGATTTGCCCTTTGTGAAATCTTGATGTTCAAACGCCCCGCTCTTTCATTGGTCCGCCCGGGAGACATTGCAAGAATTTTCATTGAGTTGGTGATATCCTTGTGGGTTTTTTATCAGTTCCTCCCTTCATGAAGCACGTGGTTTTGTATCTGCAGCGCCTAATTCTTTTTTTTCTTGGTCATCTTTAGCCAAACTGTGCTCATGGCTTATATTAGAAAGACAGAGAGAGAAAGAACAAATTAATGTTTTCATGCATCTATATATATACGTATATATCATGTATATGTAGATATGCATCTGCATCTCTTTGTTAAATTGTCTTTAGCCAAACGGTGCTTACGGGTTATATTAGAGAGAGAGAGAGAGAGAGAGAGAGAGAGAGAGAGAGAGAGAGAGAGAGAGAGAGAGGGAGAGAGAGAGAGAGAGAGAGAGAGAGAGAGAGAGAGAGAGAGAGAGAATCAATATATCTGTGCACCTGTATACATCTCTTTCTGTGGCACTGGGGATCTGTGGTGGCACTGATGACAGCCTAAAAATACTGGAAAAGGAACCTTCACATTCACTTTACGCTGGATCGAATTTGATTGTTATTTCTTCTCAGCTGTTTTTTCCACAAAGACCTCAATCCCACGCACGTTCCGAGGGAGTACACCCACTTTGCTGGAAACACTGGAGCCAACAATTGAAGTAATGGAATTTTTCTTGCATCCTCTCTCTTTCTTTCCTTCTCCCTCCCCTTCCCACACACACACACACACACACACACACACACACACACTCAGACTCAGGTCGCTGGGGACGCCGACAGATGAGTTAAGGGGGGTGTACCTCACCTTCATCCTCCCCAAACTCATGTACGCCTCCCCAGCGTGGTCCTCCTCCCTCACACACACTCAACAGCTACAGCTAGAGAGTGTGCAGAAAAGGGGCGTGCAGGGTCATCCTTGGCCCTGCATACACCACCTATGAAGAAGCCCTGACCACCCTGAGTCTGTCCAGAATATCCACCAGGCACCGAGAGGCTCTGGAGAAGTTTGGGAAGGGACTACTGCATCATCCGCGTCTCAGAGACATGCTGCCGCCCGACGCGCCTCGCCCTGTCCGTGCCACCAGACACCACAACAAAATAACGCCCCTGAAGGCGCCGCGCACGGACCGGTACAGACTCAGTGCGATTCCCACCATGGGTGCGAGCCATCAATCAATAGTATTTCCCTCCTAGATTAGTCTGACCGTTAGGATTAATGTTAAGTTTTTCCCCATCCCCTATGTACATTTTCAGTTTGTCAACTGCCTAAATAATAAACCGTTTATTATTATTATTATTTACACTCTCTCTCTCTCTCTCTCTCTCTCTCTCTCTCTCTCTCTCTCTCTCTCTCTCTCTCTCTCTCTCTCTCTCTCTCTCTCTCTCTCTCTCTCTCTCTCTCTCTCTCTCTCTGCTTACCTGCTTGCCCACTATCCAAGAATGTGCTTACCGTCACCTCGCCATCATGTTCTCCTTGTCAGCTTCATAATCAAATTTTCATTATTTTCAGAAACGTGTTCTCGTAATTTCTCATTTACGTCTCTCTTTTTTCAGGGAGCCTTGTGTCGCTGCCTGTGTGTCACGTCGTGGCTGGGAGTCACGTGAGGGGTGAGCAGACTTTACCAAATGTTCGTTGTTGCATCAGACAGTACAGTGTATGGCATGCATCACACTGTTATCGTCTTATAGTCTAAAAGTTGTAAGTGTTTAGGACCTGAGGCTGCGTGACTGCTGCGTACCGTGTATACATTGGGCGCTGCTTGATCCAACACAATTTATGTAAGTCTCAGTTTTGTTGCAAATAAGAGGGCATAACTTCATCACAAGATTCTCTCTGAGAAAAATATTTTTTTGATAATAAGAAACAGTGTGTATTATTCATATACTCATAAATGTTTCACAAAGAATATAGTAAACAATATGTTGTGGAAATTCAGTATTTCAGTGGGAAAACAACATATCAATTGAAATAAGTTTTGAACCAGGAATGAAATGACGCGAGCATCATTATCAGCGGCATGAATGGCCAATAAGTCACGGCCCATTGGCCAGCACAGGGCGATGACTGTAAATAAGGACAAACAACAAAACTGCGCGTGGTCTTTACATCATGAACGCCAGGTGTAGAAAGGTCAGTCACCCCAGGCATTCAGGAGGGTCAACATTGCAACAGTCTCATGTGACGTACAGTTTTGGAGAACCACGCAGAGGTAATCTTGTACATCATCCTAAAACTGTGATATTCAACGACCACATATTTAAAGAACTGATTGATTGACTGACTGGCGCCGCAACAACTGGCCACATTCACAAACAATGCTCCCATTGCGCATATTTTTCAAAGGCAACAGAGATCATTAGTCGTGGTTATCGAGAGTATTTCTCCTATTAGTAACATAGAAATATTGTTAATTTATCACTAAAACCATAAAAAAAAAAAATCTTAAACACCTACACTTTCCAAACCATTCACATTTTTTTATTCCAGTTTCCTTCCTTTCTATTGATGAAATTGTGAAGAGTCGCCCAGTTAATCACAGTTTCATTGGTTCTTTGCCTCACAAATCTTAGAAGAGGTGTGTCATGGCGCGTAAATAACTCCCTTGCCTTTGAGAAACCTTCGTGGGGCGCTTTAAAAATCCATGAGGGACTTGGGAACGTGTAGGTGCATGTACGAGGAAAGACACACACATAGGATACATATTCCGATTGTAGTATTTGTTTGTCTACTCTCATATTTAGTTTTCACCGGTGCTGTTGTGAATATTGACTGAGCTTCCTTTACTCACCTCTCCTTTCCCCTCTCTCTCTCTCTCTCTCTCTCTCTCTCTCTCTCTCTCTCTCTCTCTCTCTCTCTCTCTCTCTCTCTCTCTCTTTCTTTCTTTCTTTCTTTATACTTTCATGCGCTCCCTCTTTTCTCTCTCTCCTTTCCTATTTTTCTTCTCTTTTCTCTACTTCTTTTCATTCTCCCTACTCTTTCTTTTTCTTCTTCTTTCCTCGTCTTATCTTTCCTGTCTCATTTTTTTTCCTCCCTAGTGTTTTCTCCCCTGCTTTATCCTCCCCCCCTTTCCTTCTCTTTTATTCTTTTCTCCTGTCATTTTTCGTCTTTTTTAAATTTTTTCTTTCCTTTTTTTTTTTTTTTTTCTCTCTCTCTCTCTCTCTCTCTCTCTCTCTCTCTCTCTCTCTCTCTCTCTCTCTCCTCTCTCTCTCTCTCTCTCTCTCTCTCTCTCTCTCTCTCTCTCTCTCTCTCTCTCTCTCTCTCTCTAACATATTTGTATTTTGCGATATTTCATTTCACCAGTAATTCATTTTCCCTGATATATTTATTTATTTATTATTTATTTATTTATTTATTTATTTATTTATTTATTTATTCATTTATATATTTACTTATTTATTTTGACGAGCATTTAATTTTTCAGAATTTCATGGATTTACGTATTTATTTTATTATTTTTTTGACGTCAATCGGAAAACTGAAATCTCTTTTTGGCAACAAATAATGAAGGGACGAGGAGAGCAAGGGCGAAAGGTCGGACTACCTGTGAGGTCATTCGGTAGTGTGACTTGGCAGGTGGAGGTGGAAGAGGTGGAGGTGGAGGTGTGCTGGTCGATGGATGTATTAGGGAAGAAGTTTAGAGGTGAAGGAGGTTGCGGAAGAGACTGTGTGGGATTTGTAGAAAGACAAGAGGGAGCTAGCGACGACTGCTATCAAGTGAATCTCCTCCCTTGACATGTAACATCGATTTAATTTGGATTCTTCAGTCTTTCTCCTCTGTAAATGGAATGGACAAATGTTTATGTAGAAAGGAGGAAGGTAGCGACGACTGGTATGAAGTGAATCTCCTCTCTTGACCTCTAAAGTGTGTTTTTATTTGGATTACATCTGATTGCTCCCATTCCGTGACGTTACCGTAAAACCGTGCCCGTGAATTCAATAATCGTAACATAGCTATGGAGGAGGCGTTACATTTTCAGAGAATTGCCTACCTGATGCATGGCGAACGCTTCAGGATATACTGGCGTTAGGTTTGGTTCCTGTGTTTAGGAGGCTGACTCATCAACATAACAGTGCTTAACAGTTGGGGAGGTTAGAGAGACCGGGTGTTCATGGCACGGTTTGGTGGCTGATTGAGTATATTGAAGGAGGGAAAGCAAAGTGAAATGAGAAAATATGCCTTAAACGTTTAGGCGTTTTATCCCGACCACTCTTAACAGGCTCTACTGGAAGCTCATGGGGTTTTCAAGGATGCTTTTAAGCTCCTAATGGTAGTTTAATAAGAATTTTACATTGTCAATAGGAATAAAAACGCCCATGGAAACCTATATAACCATCTCTGTAGCTTTTATAATTAGTACTTGTAAAAACTCCTAGGGTTTTTAGAAAGAGTGTAATGGAAATGAGGTTTGGTTACATTACATCCAATCCTTCCCTGCTGTGCACTTGTAGTCTGCCTTTTCAAGTGTGTTTTCCCTCTCTCCGTGTCTCTTTTCCTTCCCAGTGGTAGCAGCAAGAATAGTTAAACTGCAAATGGTGATGATCGTAGTTAGAGGTGGTGGCGGCGGTGCATGGTACAGTAGTAATCGTGGGAGTGGTAATGATGGCAATGGTAATGATGGTTGACCAGCCCCGCTTCCTCTTCCCTGCAGTACCGAGCATGGTGTGGCGGAGAATGTTGCTGCGTGCATCACATTGTAACCCACTTCCCGGAACACACTCATTCCCTCAGCGGTGCATTCACCTTTAACTGGACGAGTGCGTACACACACCGCCTGGGGGGAAAAAAATAAAGGAAGGAAACGAGGGAGTGAGGGAAAGAGGGAAACAAAAAAACGCTCTACACAAGGGAAAAAGAAAAAGAAAAAAGTTGAGCATTTGAATTAATCAAGTGAAAAAATTATACAACACGATTCTGACCAAAAGCAAAATCGAAAAAGAGGAGGAGGAGGAGCAGGAGAAAGAGCAAGAACAACAACAACATGAAGAAGAACAACGTGAAGAAGAAGAAGAAGAAGAAGAAGAAGAAGAAGATGTAAAGAGCAAGGAAATGAAATTCAAAGCAGTTACAAGTAGAGATTTATGTTCTCAATGTGAAAGTCCTATTGAGACTTTCCTGTTACTTGTAGTTAAGGATTTTTACACACACACACACACACACACACACACACACACACACACACACACACATTCATCTCCACAAATACAGTGACACAAGCACAAAGAGACAAAGCGACTATGTTTACCAGTGAGGTGTGTAGGTTGACTAGTGCGTAACATCCATCAGTCGGCGGGAGCGACGCAGCCTCTTAGTAAATGTGTCAACCTTTCTTTTTTCTCTTTCTCTTCCTTTCTTTCTTTTACTTTGGTCAAAACAATTACCAAGAGAGAGAGAGAGAGAGAGAGAGAGAGAGAGAGAGAGATTACAGTAAATGCCTCCATATTATTGACTTTTAACAGTGTTCGCGTGCTGAAAAAAAGAAGAAAGACTTAGGAATTTTTTGAACCAATGGCTAAGCAGTCTTTGTCAAAAAGATAGGTGACCAGTAACTTTTTCGGCGTTGTGTGTGTGTGTGTGTGTGTGTGTGTGTGTGTGTGTGTGTGTGTGTGTGTGTGTGTGTGTGTGTGTGTGTGTGTGTGTGTGTGTGTGTGTGGTGATTTTTCCTTTTCATTGGATATGTGTCGATGATATCTTCTGAGCTGAGATAAAACCTTGCTACGTGTGGTGTTGTGTGTGGGGGGGTGGGGGGCTGAATCAATGTTTTTATTATTGTTTGAATATCACTGCTCCTACTGCTGCTGCTCCTATTGTTGCTGCTGCAACAACAAAAACAACAACAAATACTTCTACTACTACTACTACTACTACTACTACTACTACTACTACTACTACTTAAGAACATAAAAACATAAGAAATAAGGGAAGCTGCAAGAAGCCATCAGGATTACACGTGGCAGTCCCTGTATTTACACGTGGCAGTCCCTGTATACACATGGCAGTCCCTACTACTACTACTACTACTACCACTATTAATACTACCTGTTCCATTACTACAGCTTCATTGCTGAGTGACTCCACACATTCATACGACCGAAAAAAAAAAAAAAATACATCCACGCATACTTTATTTTAATGGCCACATCATTTTTCACAAGAGTCCCGGAGTCCCCACACAAAATCCTGCTGAAACTCCCATGATTATTCAGCAGCATCAGTGTGTGTGGCCTCGCGAACCATGACCCACGATACCCAAACTGGCGCGAAGCTATTAGTGTTTATTACGTTATCGCGCCGACTTTTCATTATCCCCTCCTGAGATATGCTGGGATGGTCCAATACCGGAGCCAGGAGGGACTCGCGTGCCTGCCAAATAAAGGTTACGTGACCTGAAAGCAATAATGGAAATGAAGCTGTATAAACTGTAGTGAGTATGAAAGATTTTGCTAAGTGAGTAGTTTGTATACTTTTGAGAAAATATCTGGATGACTTATTTTAATAAAGGAGACAGTATTTACTGCATTTTACGTTGAGGCTACCTAATGAATATATATTTCTTAGAGAGGCATGGTTAGGAGGAGGTCTGATAGAGGTTAATATGCGGTATATTGGACATTACAGGGCTGACGAACAAAATCCTTAGGGTTTGTTATCAGGATAGGACTTAAAATAAAGGTTTTAATTTGATAAGGTTACGTTTAAAAAGGAATAAGAAGAAATTAGTTCTCAGATGGAGTGGTAGATGAATGGGGTAGACTCAGTAATCAGGTTGTTTGTGCTGAGTCAACAGAGAGCCTTAAAACATTTGACAAATTTATACATAGGAATGATAGATGGAAATAGATGTATTATAAAGGGACCGCCACGTGCAGGTCGGATGGGCTCTTGCAGACTCCATTATTTACTTATGTTCTTATGTTTTTATGTAATGATCTGTCACTTGCAATGTATTCTAAAAAACAAAACTGACAAAACACAACTTCACTTACCCCTTAAGTGAAATTTCGCAGAAGCTTAATGTTTCTGCAGTTTTCAACGTTTTGTCATGCATATTTTTGCCATCAGTACCTCCAGTCCGTGCCGGCGAGTAATGTATAATGTACCGGGAAGTGAAAATCCGCTGGACTCCATGCACATGTCTCTCTGGAATACTAATGGAGGCATAAGACTCTTACATCACGTTTGGTGCAGCGGCGGGCGGGACTCCACAAGCCTTTCAGTGGCGACGACAAATATAATAAAAAGAGAGAGAGAGAGAGAGAGAGAGAGAGAGAGAGAGAGAGAGAGAGAGAGAGAGGAGAGAGAGAGAGAGAGAGAGAGAGAGAGAGAGAAAGAGAGAGAGAGAGAATAAAAAACGAAAAGAAAATTTGAAACGGAGCATTCGGATCCTTGCATAAATCACCTTTAAAAGCGAAATATGCTGGAATATTGTTGCAAATGGACCAAGAGCACATCGGAGCACAAATGTGATGGTAAATGGGAAGGTAATTTCAAAGTTATGCGATTAACGTTTTAGCGGCTGTACCTGTCACCCTTGGCCACCGGTAATGCATTGCGGGAGCGTGATAAATATTCTCCCGGCCGCACGCGTCACCAGATGTTAGAGTCGAGCGATGGAAAATGGTTAATTAACATTTGAAAAATTAATTGTAGGGGGTTTTAATGCAGTAGTTTCAGCAGCGAAGTCACACCAGTAAAAACGTATTGATTAACTGGTGGAAGTTACACCAGTAAAAACGTGTTGATTGGCTGATTGGTTTGTTGGTCCAGGATTCCCGCTCCTGTGGCACAGTACTCATCTTACGTCTTGCTTGTGTGGACGGCAGGCGATGGGCGGAGAGACAAGTCAGTAGCGCGTACCCCACACCACCACCTGCCTCTCGCAAACGACCAACGAAGACTGCCAATAGCGATGAAAAAGCAAGCATATGTAGGAAAATCAGCCATTTGTTTTGATAACGACGCATACGTGGAGTATATAAAGGCATGCTGACTCGTGTTACGGATAGTGTAAATTGTATTGCAGGAGTGGCGCTGGTAATCCAAAGCCAATTTACCTAATCAAGGAGGGAAATGAAATGATGGCACCCCCGCGACAAGTGGTGAGGACTATCGACCGATGCCTCCTCTTGGTTAACAGTTAATAGTCTTTAAAATATATTCCCTTCATCGTTGTGTGGTAGGAAGTCCCCCGCGTGTTTTTGTGCTTTAAAAACTACCAAGAGGAGATAAAAAAATAATACAAATAGGCAGATAGACAGAATACTAATATTTTCCTCCCCCAGTAGTAACTAAGTCCATGATTACGCGTATCTCGCCGCCACTTGCTTGGGATTGTTAAAACTCCAACATACGCTCAGGTTATTGCCAGTAATACCCCTCTCTCTCTCTCTCTCTCTCTCTCTCTCTCTCTCTCTCTCTCTCTCTCTCTCTCTCTCTCCAAGACGAGCCGCTGATCGCTAGTGCTACCGTTTCTTTCCGTAATGGTTGTTTCCTACGTATTTGCACAACTTCCTTGTGTGTGTGTGTGTGTGTGTGTGTGTTTGCCTATCTGTCGGTTCGTTCCTCCCTGCATTCTTCCCTGTGCTTGGAATTGTGTTTGGTTGAGTGTTGGAAATGTTTGCTTGTGTAGATTTGCTTGCTTGCTTACTTGCTCCTGTGTGTGTGTGTGTGTGTGTGTGTGTGTGTGTAGGAAACCAATAACACCAAGAAATCTTTTTTTTACGAATACGAAGAAGCAATGCAAGTATCACAGGCTAGAACACCCATATTAATATATCAACAAGGGGACTAACCTATTATTGTACACTGGAATGGGAAGCGAGAGCGGTGAGGGGGCCGTGGGAGGCAGGATAGGACAGCGGCTAAAACAAACAACTTATATTCAGTGACAAGCAGTATGGGGACCTATTCATCTAGGCAAGATAAATATGAACCAGGTGCAAACGTGGACAGAGATCACTATTTTGTCCCTCTGTGCATGATACCAAGAGTAATTGTTAGTGTAGAGTCAATAGAGAGCTTTAAAAGAAGACTAGATGAATTTTTAGATGGAGGATGATAACTGGAAGTAGGATTGTTTTGTACAGGGATGACACGTGTAGGCCTGATGGCTTCTGGCAATTTATTTTATGTTCTAGTGAAAGTACAAATTCCTTTAAGGACTTAACAGTAATGTAATGCTTTGGGGGTTGCCACGTATAGGTCTGGTGTCTTCGTGAAGCTTGCCGTATTGTGTCATTACCTTCTAGTGAAAGTACAGATCCCTTTAAAAGTTGTCAGCAACGTGCTTGGTATTATGGATAACCTTGACTCTTTTGTAGGCGAGCAGTGCGTTCCGTTGCGGTTTTCAATATATATGAAGGTGGTTATGGGCGTTTCAGGTCTTTATTTCATGATCCCATAAGCGTCACTCCAGGCAATATCCCCAGAGATATATTGCCAGCCGCTCCTGCCCTCACTGCGCGAGCGGTGAGGAAAGAACAGCAGCGTGGAGGAAACTTAGAGATATTGAGAAACCATAAGCAGAACTCTGGTAGCAAATAAATACACGTGATGACTAGCAGCAGGGTCTCTCTCTCTCTCTCTCTCTCTCTCTCTCTCTCTCTCTCTCTCTCTCTCTCTCTCTCTCTCTCTCTAGCCGCACTTCATTTCATGTTCTGGCATTTTTTTCCTTTCGTTACTGCTGTTGCGATGCCAAATATAGCTCAGTCAGTCAATCAGTCTCTCTCTCTCTCTCTCTCTCTCTCTCTCTCTCTCTCTCTCTCTCTCTCTCTCTCTCTCTCTCTGACAATCAACTGAGGTGCATCACTTAGACAACGTTTGCTTCTGAGGCCTTGATTCAGTTCTCATATTCTCAGGAGCATTTCACTGATTGGGGTTTTGAATAAAGTCACTTGCTCATGTGTGTGTGTGTGTGTGTGTGTGTGTGTGTGTGTGTGTGTGTGCTCCTGTTTTTTATCTTGGTTTGTTTGCGCTGTCTGTCTGAATGTCCTTGTGCTTTCCGTACTTCCTTCCAAGCAACCCCCCGCTCTCTCTCTCTCTCTCTCTCTCTCTCTCTCTCTCTCTCTCTCTCTCTCTCTCTCTCTCTGTGTGTGTGTGTGTGTGTGTGTGTGTGTGTGTCAACTGCCATTAAATCAGAGGTCTGGTTGGAATATTCATTACTCAGAGAGAGAGAGAGAGAGAGAGAGAGAGAGAGAGAGAGAGAGAGAGATCCCTACCTTTCTCACTTGAATAAGAGTCTTAAATCCTAACAGCTTAAGGGCATAAGGGCGGAGTATCTCAGTATATGCACCTCAACACTTCACACGGAGAGTCTGGAAGAGGTACTCGCCCCTTACCGTCTCTTATACTCGTACACACTGCCTGGCCACGTGTAGAGACAGGACACTGGACATGTCGCTTTTCTCTTCCCTCTCTCTCCCTCTCTCTCTCTCTCTTGCTCCTCCCCTACGCAGCGAATATTATTGTGGACCGGCGCAATTTTACAACGGAAAATATATCCGAAAATAATTGACTTCAAAATTGGAAGCGATCGACGGCAACCAGCATGCAGTGGAACGCGGCGGGCACTGGGGAAAAAAAAAAGTAGATATAAATAAATGAATAAATAAAATAACAGATAAAACGTACGACTAGCTTATCCGTTCCCATGAAAGTGAAAGCCCTTGTTTCTGCAATTGGTGTTTCAGAGGTGAGCTGAGCTGAAGCCTCGTGGATAAGCTACAGACTGAAGTGGGGAAAAAAAAATAGAAGACTACATTGTTTTCTCAGATTAAAGACTTGGTAAGCACGAGAACTCTTATTTATTTTACTAGAACATAAGAACATAAGAAAATAAGGGAAGCTGCAAGAAGCCATCAGCCCTACACGTGGCAATCCCTTTATGAAACATTCCAGCCATCACCCCCATCCATAATTTTGTGTGATCATCTTTTAAACCTCCGTAATAGCTCCACACTAACAATCTGATTACTGAGACCATTCCTCTCACCTGCCACTCTATCTGAGAACCAATAGAGATGCAAGATGCGAAAGGCGTGGCGATAATACAGTAAGTATAGCAAGTACGCTGTTATTAGAGATTAACAAGGCGTTTTATATGTAAATTCCTATCGTAAAGGGCGCTGTCCATGCCTGAATATTGCGCTAACACTCACCACTGCATTCCTAGACACTTCCCTTCTTCCTCCTCCACGGGGAGTAATATTCAATTTGAACAGTTGGGCTTCGTGACAAACTAACTCGCGCCCGCACGCTCCATCACACATAACTGATGGCCTTGTGCAGCACTGACAGCTTGGAAATAGGTGCAAATATTGGTTTTCCGATAATTGGGTTCTTCTTTTATAGGAGAAAAAAGGCGATGGCAGCAAGATATGATTACCCAGCAGGGGAGCGTCATCTACAATTTCATCTCTTTCAAGCTCACGTACGAACTGGCGACAGGAGCTGCTTTGTGTGTGTGTGTGTGTGTGTGTGTGTGTGTGTGTGTGTGTGTGTGGGTGTGTGTGTGTGTGTGTGTGTGTGTGTGTGTGTGTGTGGGTGGGTGGGTGTGTGGGTGGGTGGGTGGGTTTGTGTGTGCAGTTTTTCTTTCTTTTATTTTAGTGTAGGTGAGGAAGGGCGGTCGGTAGTTGGGTGTGTGTGTTTGTGTGTGTGAATTTTTTTCCATTTCTTTCTTCGTTTTCTTTTTCTCTTTCCTGGGTTTTGTGTGTGTGTGTGTGTGTGTGTGTGTGTGTGTGTGTGTGTGTGTGTGTGTGTGTGTGTGTGTGTGTGTGTGTGTGTGTGTGTGTGTGTGTGTGTGTGTGTGTGTGTGTGTGTATGTGTGTGTGTGTGTGTCTATTCTTCTTTTTCTCTCTTTTATTGTGTGTGCGAAGGGAGTGGGACACTTCTGTTTCTTTTTATTCTTTTGTTTATTTTATTCTATCTTTTTTTTTTAACTGCGTGTGTGGTGAGAAATGCTTGAGTGCCTGCAAGCGTGTTACCCAACTGCAAACTGAACAGGATCATGAGGCTTGGTTGTCGGGGGCCAGCGAGTGTCTCCTTGTGGGGTTGGGCGGTAATTGAGTGTGAGGGGATCTGTAGGGGACGGTAGACTGAAGCCCGCGTGGAACATTTGCCCTTGTGTCTACTCGTTCAAGGAGACGAAATTGAGCGCATGGAGTCTGTCTATCTTTCTATTTTACGGATTTAACATCTTTTTATATAAGAGAGGCTCTGTCCAACGGCAACAAGGGTGAACAAAAGCCCACTAAAGAAGATATACAGTAGGAATATCTAAAATGATGAGAGTTTAAGTCGTAGGTAGGAGGAAGTACAGAGACGAGCAGGGAGGGAGTTCACAGTTTGCTGGTCTATATTATACATATGCATATGCAACGGCGAAGAGTCGTGTCGTTCATCGAAGAAGGAGAGTAATAGTGGAGGTAAACATGGGGTTTGTAACACACGAGAGGCGAGGGGGAGGAGCAGCCATAGAAATGCAAATGAAAATGGCGTGTGAGGCAGAAGGTACATCACATCTCACCGTCCTTTCACCCCTACGACAGACATTTTATTCCATCTTTTCTCCGCGGGATGCATGACCTCACTTGTTACTCAGGGAATGAGGAAACTTACATGGCGTAAGTGTTCTGCCTGTATATATGTCTGCTTTGGCAGCGGCCAGGAGAGATGGGAACGGGAGTGGTGTGGAGGGAAGGGAAGGGAAGGGAAGGAGCAAAAGGACGCGTGGAGGACGACGAAGGAACAGCTCATTCTAGGCGTTGTATTGTCTTTAAAGTCCCTACGGTTCGTTCCGGAATTCAAAATACTCCTTAATTAACAATTCCACAGCCTTAGTGTTTTCTTGAGTGTCATTTTTTTTATTTATTTTTCTTATTTTGCAGTATACCTACGATCATTTCCGAACCCATTTCAAAGAGTAAGTCACTGATCCACAAGTTAGAGTAGTAGTAGTAGTAATAGTAGTAGTAGTAGTAGTAGTAGTAGTAGTTTATTTTATTTATTTCCTTATTCATTTATCGTTATTTTCCTTCTTTCTAAGGTGAAGATGTACAGACGGGTATCTACTTGATGGAGCAGCCTTCTTACCCTTATATCTAGCTAGAGTTAACCCAAAGAAAGAATTTTAATGTAAATATCATTGGCCAGAAGTCGTGACGTGTAAATTAAGCCACACCTCCTTTCTCAACCACACTCCATGTCCGCCTCCCTATCCTGACTCCCTCCTTTTTTCTACATTTCTCATATCCCCCTCCCTATCACCCCATTCGTAGTCCCCCTTCTCTCTCTCTATCTCTCTCTCTCTCTCTCTCTCTCTCTCTCTCTCTCTCTCTCTCTCTCTCTCTCTCTCTCTCTCTCTCTCTCTCTCTCTCTTTCTGATAATTGAGACTTCTTGGAAATAGACAAAATCCTGATATTTACGATTAATTTGTTAAAATTGTAATGGCAGGACAGCTTGTACCTTTCATCTTTCGCTGGCTCTCCAGTAACTAATCCGAGAGACAGAGACAGTTTCGCTGGCTCTCCAGTAACTACTCAGAGAGAGAGAGAGAGAGAGAGAGAGAGAGAGAGAGAGAGAGAGAGAGAGAGAGAACACCGCCGTACGGGAAGAGCTTCTGTCTAACTCCCCAGAAGTCCTGGTGGAGATGATCCTCAGGCAAAGGAGTGAGTTCCACACTTACAAGGGCATCGTGGATACATAAAGGAAGCAAAGCGTGCGGCTGGAAACACTTGGCATCCTGGACTCCCTCGCCCTTGTTACCCAGCATGCTTCCCCCTTCCACCCCCCACCCCCACCACACAGGCTACCATCGCCCTGCCCAGTAAGACTGACTGGCAGGAGGTTTGGTGAACACACCCCCACTGGCAGGTCTGGTGGGGATCAGAGAAATCCCAGCGGCTGAGCAAGATGACTATGGAGGATGACAGTGTTCAGTCCACCTCGCTGCCGCTCTTCCACACACATCACCCCCCTCGCCACCACCCGCAGCCGCCCCACCTCACCTGCCCACCTCCATCTCCGACCAACAAGCGATCAACAACCACATCTCACCTGCCCGCCCCAACCCCCGCCACCACCAAGCCACCAGCACCCCACAACCCTCTCCCTTCAGAGAGGGAAGCAGCACACCGCGGCAGATGTCTTTTTTGTTAATTTTGTTAGAAATATAGGTAGGAAAACAGCTTCATCAAGTATGGAGTCTTCTGTATATTACTTCCTATCCAGTGCTCCCCAAAAGCATTCATTCACACACTGTCTCACTCCCACACTCACTCACTGCCATTTACGTACATACATGCACGATCTTCTCCTCAGTTTCGTTGAGCCCACTTCAAAGTTGCCTCGCGCCGCCTCGCTTGCCTCACGCAGCCTTTAGGAGGGCAGTCTTTCGTTACAAAATGTTGACTGGATTTGTCGCTTTTCATGGGCGCCTCGACAACCTCACATTGACGTTTGTCTTCATGTTTGTCAGCATTTCCATAACTAATTTATAAATGGTTCCCAATGGGTCAAATATTGTTATATTTTTTGTATCTGATTGATTATTTTTTTCTTCTTCTTTTAATGATACTGCAAGACATGTCATCTTGTATAGTTGTTCTTATGGTAAATTCTTCTGCCTTTGTTTGTCTGATTTGCATCCGTGTAGAGTTTTCAGGGCAGTGCAGTGACGTTCACCAATTGCCTTCCTTTCTTTTTAAAGCAAATTAAGTTTCAGTCGCTTCGCCATTTGAGTGTTTCCGTATTTCCTTACCTATTTGCTCTCTCTCTCTCTCTCTCTCTCTCTCTCTCTCTCTCTCTCTCTCTCTCTCTCTCTCTCTCTCTCTCTCTCTCTCTCTCTCTCTCTGTGTGTGTGTGTGTGTGTGTGTGTGTGTGTGTGTGTGTGTGTGTGTGTGTGTGTGTGTGTGTGTGTGTGTGTGTGTGTGTGTGTGTTGAGTAAGTTGCTTTGTGTGAGGGCAACCGCCACCTTTGCTTCTGTTCTCTCATTCTGCGTTCTTATTCCAAAACTATGTTGCGCTGTTTTGCATAACCTTTGTGTGCCAATTACCGCAACACACTCGTCACTCGTAGAATTGCCAAAATGTTTTGATGTTGTGGTTGTTGTTGTTGTCGTACGGTCTGTCTGCCACACAACCAATTAAACATTTTGACTTCATTACCGTGTCACTTCTGCATGTGCTATTACTTTCCAAATTTATCCATCAATGTCGCTTTTCAAATCTTGTTTCCATTAAAGCACACAAAAATCAATACTTCATAAGCGTCCCATCAATAATATTACAGACTCAACTGGTGATATCTCGCGGTAAACATAATCCACATTATCCAAATATTTTCTTTAAATGTCTCTTTTCAAACACCCTCTACGTTAAAACACTAAGAAATCGACACCTGGAAAACGTCCCACCGTCTATATTTCGGATCCAGCTGGTGATATCCCGCGGTAAACATTATCCACTTCCTGCAGAATAATTTCATGATCACGTATCTAACGTTGCACCTTTCCAGGTTAATTAAGACGATAGATGCGGCCTGACGGTAACAAGGGATCTTCGGCGTTCCCTGCACTGAAGCATGTTTACCTTCCCACGGCACCACCCACTGTATCGCTGCTGTGAACTGGAGGACGAAGCTGTGTAGTTCGCCATGAGAGGAGTAGATTACAGTTATACCACTCCAGCCAGACTTGCTCAAGACTTAGTGAAACTTTTGGTCCAATCGGCAATGCTAGAATGTCATGAGAACCTTCCTCTAAATAAATCTTCCTCTGAATAATATCAATGGAGGACGAAGCCAGACCTGTGTAGTTCACTAGTTCACTTTAAGAGGTAGTTTTATACCACCCCAGCCAGATTCGTTCAAGACTTACTGGACTTTTGATCTTATCCTTAATGTTAGACTATCCTGAAGGTCTTTCTCAGATAATATTGCTGAGGACGAAGCCAGAGCGGTGTAGTTTGCTTTAAGAGAAGTATGTTTTACTACCCCAACCAGACTCACGCTAAACTTAAGGCAACTTTTGATTTAATCCTTAATGTCTGACTACCCCGAAGACCTTTCTCTGAGTGGTTCCGCTAGGCTGGTCGTAGAGATACCCGAGCCTCTTCACTGAGTTCATATTTCTCAACGAGACTCACGAGCCAAATGTGGTGAATGATTTCTCGAAGCTGGAGTGTCGTACAGGCAGCGCTTGCCGGCCACCCCAGGGCTCAAGGCGCCTGGCATCGACCCAACAAAGGCAGCGTCAGGGAGTCAGCCGTCAGATAAGGCACGGTGAGGAACGGAGGGGGGATGCCGGCGGAAAAAAATATATTTATCGTTATCTGCATTTTTTTTTTAATGAAGGAGCCCCTCCCCCCCCTCTCTCTCTCTCTCTCTCTCTCATCTTGGTACTTGAAATATTGTTGGTAAAGCAAGCCAGTGGTGTGAACCTTCCTTGCGCTCAGTGCTTCTCCTCACTCCCGCCACGCCTCACGTCTCCACCGGCCAGACAGTAAGGGAACCCATGGCAGTGTTCAGGATCTTGGAATTGCCTTCATCTAACAAACAAAAGTGAAGATGAACAGGTGATTATCTGCCACATTAACCTAGGGACCCGTACCGAGAGGGAAGGTATTGTGGAGCCCGTAAAAAAATAAGAGGACTCGAACTCATCTGAATCTAAAGGAGAAAGATGCGTCCTGCTTCCAGCACATCACTTTCTTTTTTCTTTCTTCTCTCTCTACGTAAATCGAAGGGTACAAAAGAGACAGACTTCTGAATGTCAACTTGAGAAAACTTCAGGGAGCCAGATGAACTCCTCTTTCACGGAATATTTTCGCAATACAGATATTTTTACACGCGCAAGGGAGGCTGAACTGAAAGCTGCCAAAAATTATATAAAAAAAGAAGTCCGCTTAATTGCCGCTCCTAAACAAACAAGGAGAAAAAAAGGTTTTCAATCAGGCTTTCAATTTAGTCCTGGGGTGACTTGCTACTCATCATCGTCATCATCATCATCATCATCATCATCATCATCATCATCATTGTACCCTGCCCTAAAAGACTGCCTGCTATGGAAGACCACTCACTGTCTCATCTCCGTCGACATTTATAACAGATACTCTCACCACTCCAATCCATCTCACCAAGCCATCCTTAAACTCATTTCTTGGTCTTCCTTTTGACTTTCTCCTATTTTGCTTGTCAAATTTAGATTCCCTGCTCCTAAAGACGTTAGCGGCTATGGTGAACCTCTCACTTCCTCTTCTCTCCCTTGTCAATTACAAAAGCTGCACTCACACACCACTCTCACCGCGTAGATTAAGAAAGGATCTAAAAGAGGTCATGAAACTGTATAAGGGATGCAACAAGAGTGACTGAAACAAACACATGTCCGTAACAGAAGCTCCAGAATACCAGTAGATCCATAGATGACCCTCTGAGTATTCCAACCCACCTCTTATCGTCAACACCACACCGACAATGAAAGCAATTCCAGTCATTCCCATTCCTAGTCTTTCTCTCATTAAGGAAACTATATTTACATTCCTACTCAGGTCTGTTCAAGGGGCAAGTCACAGCGGCCTGTCTCCTCCTCTCCCTCTCCGTCATCGTCTTCTTTTTTCTTCCTCCTCCTCCTCCTCCTCCTCCTCCTCACACATCCACTTTGAGTCTCTACTTTAGGCACTCACTGAAAGACTTAACTCGCACTCCTTCAGCGAAACTTTTTGTGTGTGACCTCGTCTGTTGATTTTTCCTCCTTGCATCTCCACGGGAAAATACAGGGAAGCTTTTCTCTTCCTTTCACACTCTTTTCCTTCCTTTCTTCCTTCTCTTTTTTTAGGTGGAGGTTGACTTAATGAAGCTACATTTTTTTTTTTTTTTTAGTTTTCTTTCTCCCACTCTCTTTGACCTTTTTTTTAATAGGTGAAAAGAAAAAAAGATGCACAATTTCCATCACCCAATCTCTCTCTCTCTCTCTCTCTCTCTCTCTCTCTCTCGTATGGTGGCGTCGGGTCGTGGTTTATCAGCTACAAGCGTCGTCGCATCACCGCCAGTCATTTCGATTCACCGCAATTGGTTCTTTCCTATTGTTACCCTCTCTCTCTCTCTCTCTCTCTCTCTCTCTCTCTCTCTCTCTCTCTCTCTCTCTCTCTCTCTCTCTGTCTCGTTTCCTTAATGTTAGTCCTATTCTTTTTGTTTTTGTTGTTGTTATGAATGTAGAATAGATATATGATGATTATACTACTACTACTACTACTACTACTACTACAGTAATGACAGTCTCACCAGATCCTTAATTAGTTAACTTTCTCTATCTTTGCAACATCTCTATCTTTGCAACGAAACATCCTTCACAGCATCTAGAGCATTATGTACACACCCACACTGCAATGCTTCCTTCCTTCCTTCCTTCCTTCCTTCCTTCCTTTCTGCCAACTCTGATTTTATCCATTTCAACTAAACCTCGCCTCCCCCGTGTGACTTTTACCTTGCTCCCTCTAAGGGCTAAAATATCGAGGTCTATTTCCTTCACTATAGCGACTGTGCCATATTTCCATCCTCGCTTCACCCACGCACCTCCAAACACCCACAGCCCCAGTCTTACTTTTCCGCTTCCCCTTTGGTTCGCGGGAGGAAAAATGTTAGTCACCAAGGAAGGGTTCTCAGTCCTCTTCGTGTTTTCTCCCTTTCTCTTCTGCCTTCCACTCCTGTACGGTAAACTAGAGACTGATTATTTGGGGTTACTAAACTATTTCTTCATTTATAGAGTTTCGAGTCGTTGGGCTTGAAAATATAAAGAAAAGTCCATTCACAAAAAAACAACAACAATAACAACGACAACAATAACTACAGGCGGGCGGGCGGCGAAAGGAACACGGGCTGAGAAGCGAACACTGTATTCCTCAGCAGTGTCACCCCGCGGGCTTCATCAAAGGAGTGAGGCTCGCAGACCAAACTGTCCAGTATATACATAGGCAGTGGAGGTCTTCATGTGGCTGGCAGGAAGGGGCCTTTGTTCCCTTCCCCATCACATTCCGTCACTGGAAACACAGTTGGAGGGAGAAGCTGAAGGTCCTCGTCAAGGCGGAGAGGTTTGCTCGTGTGCCTGTCGATGAGGGCGATGCCTCCCTGCGGCTTCATTGATCACCCTCAGTTCTTCGCCGCTCGGGACCTGTCATCAGTGTTTCATGTTTCAGGATATTTAACGAGGAGCACAGCTTGACCTCTCTCTCCCCCTTGCCTTGAATCCCTAAGGTCTTTAAGCCATGGTACCGGAGAGCTGAGTCGTCATTTCACAGTTCTCGACGACAAGGGTTCATGTCCCAGGGTCTTTAGCGAGCAACACGGATTGATCTTTCTCTCCCTTGCCTTGGGTTCTGTGAGGTCTCTAGCCCAAGAGTGATGGAGAACTGAGCCATCATTTTGCACTTCTCGTCGTCAATTCTGTCATCAGTGTAGGGCGAATCAAGGTCTCAGAGGTATGCTGTAGATGATTGAGGACGCCCTGTGAGCTACATTCCTATTCACCGTTTCAGGCTACATGCACGCAATCCTGGCGTCATTTTGCACCGGTTTGAAGACGCAGGCAGACGAGGCTCGAGGCTTGAGGTCTCCATCTGCTTGCACTATATTGTTTTTCACATAACACATGCAAAATTATTTATCACTCATGTATATTATTCATTGCTTATAAAATACTTATCATTTTGTGGTCGCCGGAACCTTTGCTTATAGATATTTAATGTTTATAAAGCATTGGAGGTTGTTGCAGGAAGTACAGCTCTGTCTGCGTTGCAAATGACTACTTAATTTTCAGATTTTTTGTCTGTTTTTATCAAGCACTTGGTGAAACTGAGATGATAGCGGACAACAAACACATGAAAACCCTCCAGTCTTTAAGATTAGACAAATTTATGGATGGAGATGATAAATGGAAACAGGTAGGATGGTTTGATACAGGAACCGCCACACTTAGGTCTTACGTTACGGCAACTTTCCTTATTTTCCTTTGATATTATGTTCTTAATACACCAAAATACCACACGGAAATACCAGAAATACCACACCTCAAGACACAACAACAGGTACAAATATTTTCAGCTGTTACATATTCGTATTCTGAGCAAAACACACCAGCAGCAAAAGGAAAAAAAAAGAAACATAATTAATGATTACACAAAGAATGACTGGCAAGGGAAAGAGTTCTGACGAAAAAGCACAATACGCCTTTCATTCTCAGGAAACAAAAGAAAAAAGAAAAAAATCTTTAGTTTCAAAAGTTAAGGTTCAAAACGACTTAAAGAAAAAAAGAATAAAAAAAAAAAAACGTAGTATATTACCTGACCGTTTTTTTTTTTTTTCAAGGCGAGTGAAATGCGAAGTGTGGGTACAGCAACTTTGACTCGTCGACGTGAAGCGGGAAAACTGCACACTCATTAGCACCAGTAGAATGCGTAGTTTGTTTTGCAATAAATACCTTAACGAGAGAGAGAGAGAGAGAGAGAGAGAGAGAGAGAGAGAGAGAGAGAGAGAGAGAGAGAGAGAGAGAGAGAGAGAGAGAGAGAGGGGAGGGGTGATATGAAACAGACAGACTGACAGATAAGCACAGGCTGGACAGACAGACAGACAGATACATAAATACATACACAGATGGAAAGATATTCTCTCTCTCTCTCTCTCTCTCTCTCTCTCTCTCTCTCTCTCTCTCTCTCTCTCTCTCTCTCTCTCTCTCTCTCTCTCTCTCATTAAGTCAGGCTCATTATTACAGAACGAAATACCCACAACTGCTCCTACAAATACACAACTAACCTTTTTATTTATTTATTTACCTTAACAACGGGCCACTTCATTTTTACAAGCCCCGCAAAGCCCCCGCCCTTTGCACACCTAATTTTGCTTAAGTGTACGATCCCCGAGCCGCTATTTCACACTGCACCGCCTCTTAAACACTGGCCTTCCTGCAGGGATTACCGCTCACCACATGAGTGCAAATCTACACTAAGTCCAGGAGTATTCTTATGCCTTGCAGAGCTCAGGGCTTCTCTTTGTGGGACGTCGAATGCACTGTGATAAATGATCGTGGTAATTTTAAACTCTAAATAGGCTTTTTCTTGGGGATTTTCCACTTGTTTCTATCTTCTTGGAAATTGCGTTACGACAAAGCTTTCTGTTCTCGTTATGGAAGGGGATGACTGGTGGAAGTAGGTGCGCATATTTTGTACAGGAACTGCCACGTGTAGACCTAGTGGCTTCTTGTAGGCTTTCCTTCATTCTTATGTACTAAAACTTAATATAGACTGACAAAAAAGAAGGACTCAAAACGCATTATCATTAAAAAAAAAAAAAACACTCATCATCATCACCATTATTAGTATTACCTTCTTCATCATCATGACAACACAACACCGCACCGCTACCTAATCACCATCACCACCACCATCACCACCACTGTCACCTCCTGTGTGTGTGCCAAGCTGAGGTAGAGTATGTAGCTCACTGACTTGCCTTACTCGTGAGCCAACCAGCCTTGAACTTTTTTTATCTTGCATGTGATCTGGCCACGGGAGGAGTGGCGGGGTGGTGAGAGAGAGAGAGAGAGAGAGAGAGAGAGAGAGAGAGAGAGAGAGAGAGAGAGAGAGAGAGAGAGAGAATAATTTAACGGAATCATAATCTGAGACACACGCAGATGTTCGTCCTCTTCCTCTTCCTCTTCCTCCTCCTCTTTCTCCTTCTTCTCCTCCTCGTTCTTCTCTTCCTCGTCCTTCTCTTGCTTCCCAGTGAGTGCTAGTTAATGAAAAGAGACAATAATGCAAAGTGTTAGAGAGGTGAAGGTGCTTGGGAAGGGAAGAAGGCACGAGTGTTGTCTTTAAGTCGAGTGCGGGTCAAGTTGCCTGCAGTCATTTCATTGTGTCTCAGTCCTGTGTGTGTGTGTGTGTGTGTGTGTGTGTGTGTGTGTGTGTGTGTGTGTGTGTGTGTGTGTGTGTGTGTGTGTGTGTGTTTAAGAAAGCTTTTCCGATTCAGAATTGATTTTGGTAATGTTTATGGTAGTCATCGTATTACTGATTACAGCTGTTAGTCATATTGAAAGTGCCAAATATTCGTCCGTGCATCTCCATAACAAGGAAGGGACTTTAAAATATGTTTAAGAATGCTTGCTGATTCATATTTTTTAGCAATGCTTATGATAGTGATCGTATCGCTAATCCCAGCAGTTAGTCATACTGTAAGTTCGACACTCCCCATAACAGGAGAGTAACCTTGAAATGACCTCTCTTCTCCCAGATCAGAATTTGTTTTAGTAATGCTTATGGTAGTCACTGTACTGTTAATCACGGCAGTCATATTGTAAGTACCAAACACTCCCTCCTCTGTCCCTATGATAAGGAAGTAACGCTGAAACGATCCTCTCAATATTACTTCATTATTCACATCATGTTAATTGTCTCGGTCACGTCTTTCAAAATTAATGGAACACAGTAATGAGGTTATAATTAAGAGCAGGCGTTCTTTTTCATTCACTGTTCAAACTAATTGGAATACGAGTGGATGTATTTTTAGCCTGACTCACGGGGGTAGAGCTGTACATACACCATGTTTCCTCGACCGTAATCAAAGGCACGTGTTCCTCTCCTTCTTGCTGCAACGCTTAAATAGAACGAGCTTGTATTGCACGTGTACAAACTATCCTAATACCGTGACTGCTTTCCTGCTCCCTGGTGTGTTGCCTGCGTGTTACATTGACAACTCAAAGGAACTCTCGAAAGGCGAAATACTTTTTCCTTGCTGCAACACTTGAATAGAAAGAGATTTTGTTGTATTTGTACAAACTGTTCTTTTACCTACACTACTTCTGTACTGCTCTGCACGCATCACGCTGACAAATAACTGCAATCAAAGGAACTGTCCACATGCAAAATAGTCTCTTTTTGCCCTCTCATATTATCTTCCATGAGAGAAAATTGTATCATTGTGTGGCATTCCCTTTCTTTTGTACTCATAAGAGAATAATATTTCTCCATCACCTCCTGCACGATGATTTCACAGGGCACATTGCAACATCAAGAAGACGAAGAAGAAGAAGTCTTTTATCCACAATTTTTGTCATTTTTCCTCCACCTTCAGTCTTTTGATCTGCTGACAGCCTGCGTGCAAAACCTGACAAGTGATAGATTTCAAAGCGATCACAGGATTTTAGACTGACAGAAAACGCCAGACACAGTGGAAGTGAGTGTGGCAGAATAAATACTTTGAGGAGGAGAGGCACACAGTTAGCAAGATCAGAAGAACGGTTAGCATGAAAACATCGGGTGTATGTGTTTCACGGTGGGAATTAAATAAGTAACTGTGTAGTACTGTCAAGAATATTGATCTAATATTCTTACCCAGTGCTTGTCTGCCGCCAGTCAGCACGTGCGAGGCAGTGAGGTAAATATCACACAGGAATGCATGCAGACAGAAACACTTCAGCAGACGCGGCAATTGGGAGAGTGGCTCGGTGTAATAGTCATGGAGGCGAGTTTAGCAGGCGTCTCAGGGTAAAAGACAGGGAAAAATGCCTTAAACTTGTTTGCTGCTTTAATGAGCTCAGAATTTTGTTCGTGTTGAGGGTGAGAGCGAAAGGGGAAAGGAAAGGAGGTGGAACGGGGGTACGGCGAGGAAGACGGGAGTGAAGTTATTGTTGGTGTGAAAGTTGGCTCGTTAATTTAACTTCGTAACGACAGCGGCCATTGAAGGAGTATGAGAGGTAGCAGAGTAACGGCGGTAACAACTTACATTTTATACGAAGGCGCTCTAAACAAAGGAGGGAAAGGAAAGGAAAACTATACTTGCGACACATGAGGAAATATATTAAGTGAGTTACAACGGCAGTGGTGCTCTGAAAAATAAAATATAATACGAAGTTTCTTACACAAGTGCCTGAGGAGAAATAAAAATATGATTAATAGCAGCAACTAACGCCTCCAATTAACATCACAGTTTATTATAGACATTAGGGATAATTCCAGAGATATGAATCGCATTATCAGGGGAAAAGCGTGTTTATCTTACACAGTTGTAGATACAGATCTGAATTATGAACATGGGAATCCCTGCTGAAAGTAGAACACAAACTAGACCGGAATGACGATGAATTCTTAGTTAAATTGCTTGTAATACATAATTTTGAGTCTCTGCGAGCAATGTTACATATTGTTTTTGAGGTTGTTTTTTTCTTAGTGTTCATTATAAAAAAATTTCCTTGAATTTTTGGTATATTTTCTGAGGCGTGTAAGAATGTGGTAGATGTTTCTATAAATATTGAAAGTGAATCCTCACAATCCTCAGATATACAAACAATTTCCCCGTGCTTCTCATTCTCTTGTTATGTAGTTTGTTCTGTGTGGCTTTTCTGTAACACCCTAATGTTACCACAACACGCCGGCGCACAAGGAATTTTACTATGCTTATTTCTCATTGCCCACTCCTTTTCCTCCCTTATCTCTCATAGTAGATGTATGCACAAAGAATTTTACTGTGCTTCTCATTTTTCGTACGTATTTTTCTTGTGTCTTTACTATGACATGGTAATGCAATGATCACAGCACCCCACGTAGAAAGAATTTTACTATACTTCTCTGTCATTGGCCAGATCCCTTCCTCTCTTACCTCTCTCACGGCAGACGTGGGAGCAAGACCTTCTGTTTAATGGTGGAATAATTTTCTGCTGTTTGAAGATGGGAATATATTTTTCCGAAGTCACTGAGGAAATAACAGTTTTCAGCATTTTTCAACCACTGTGTCAATTTCTTTTCCAACGAGCGTGTGCAAGGTTACTCTTCCCTGTTGCTGTCTGTCTGTCTGTCTGTCTGTTTGTCTCTGCCTGCCCTCCTTCTCCCCCCTCTCTCTCTCTCTCTCTCTCTCTCTCTCTCTCTCTCTCTCTCTCTCTCTCTCTCTCTCTCTCTCTCTCTCTCTCTCTCTCTCTCTCTCTCTCTCTCTCTCTCTCTCTCTCTCATAATTTCGTAATATTTATGGCCTTCTTGCCACTCTTCATTTTTAACTTTCAACTTTAGCTGTGGAAAATATTAAAGTAGTACCCTGTAACAGAATGCAGTGTGTGTGTGTGTGTGTGTGTGTGTGTGTGTGTGTGTGTGTGTGTGTGTGTGTGTGTGTGTCATTGTGTTTGTGTGAGTCCATTTGTTTGTCTGTCTGCCTGCCTGCCAATAACACTTCCATAAACTAGACCTTTTCTCTCCCTCTGCCTGTCTATATGTCTCTCTCTCTCTCTCTCTCTCTCTCTCTCTCTCTCTCTCTCTCTCTCTCTCTCTCTCTCTCTCTCTCTCTCTCTCTCTCTCTCTCTCTCTCTCTCTCTCTCTCTCTCTCTCTCTCTCTCTCTCTCTCTCTCTCTCTCTCTCTCTCTCTCTCTCTCTCTCTCTCTCTCTCCCTAAAAGGTTGTAGTAAATTGCGTCTCAAGTGCCAGCCAGCTTACACCGCCACCACCTGCTGTAACAATGGTTCTCTCCCACAGTAATCCGGGTTCCCAGCTCAGGGGAGTGCTGCTGGGCCAGACCGGAGGATTTCTCAGCCCTTTTTAACATGCCGTGATAGATTTAGAACACTGGAATTGCGGAAAAGAATGCGGTCGACCGGTCTTGCCTTATCGGACAGTTCGCTCGGTTTTAGCTGCCACAGTTGCGCTTGAATCCTTCGCCTGCGTACTGAATTGATGATAAAATCGCCTGTTTTGGAGGTAGTACTTGTGTAGTAAGCGGGCTTAGTAATGGCAGGGTTCAGTGACCGTTCTCTTATGCTTTCACTCGTATAGTTCTGTAGGTTTCTCGTATGGTCTTCTTAGTGATGAAAGGTTAATTTTTTTTTTTCCACCAGAGTTATGCTACTAAGATAAACGCAATTTGTAACACCAGACACCAGTGAGCTTTCTCTTATGCTTTCATCGGTGTACATTTTGAATATTTGTCGTATGCGCACCGTAGGAATGGAATGCAAAACTTACTGGCTTTCCTTCCAGAGTTATGGTGCTCATGTTAACGCAAATAACATCAGACAGCCTCTCCTACGTACATATATAATAAGTTCTGAGGAATTACTGTGGCATGGTGACGATAGGTACTGAAGGCTGGACGCATCACCTTTGTATTCCAGAGTTATGCTTCCCAGCAAACCTACAAACAAGTGGATTACACCAAAAGCTCTCAGTTTGAATATGCATGGCAGATTCCCGTGACAACCCTGTGCCACAATCGCCGCTTCAGGTTACCGGGTCAAGTGAAGCCACATTTATAAGTTAGCTGGTCTAGTCTAAGGGACGGCTCACGATTGTGTGTGTCCCGTCGGGTTGGTGTGAGGAAGGGAACCGCCACCCAGGATAGTGAAGCGTCCGAGAGAGTAAAAAAAAAAAAAAAAAAAAAAAAAAAAAAAAAAAAAAAAAAAAAAGTTGCTTATGTGTATGTGTTTCCGCTTTGATATGATAAATGCATACCATGAATATCTCCTTACAGTGTATTTTTTCTGCTCTAAGAGGGTTTCTGGCAAAGGGCAACCATAGACGGCGGAAAAAAAAAGAGGCCCACTGAAGATGCCAAGTCAAAAAAAAAAAAAAAAAAAAAAGAAAGAAAAAGAAAAAAAAAAAAAGAGCTGTCCAAAGAGAATATCCAGAATAACGAGGAGAAATGTCTTGAAACCTAATTCCTTTACTATAAAACTTATCTAGAACCTCGAGCCAGGCTGTGCTCAAGTAGTACAAACTAGGCAATACGTAATTTCGTTAGCTTATATTTAACGATACATTTAGCACGTGATATAAGCCATGGGGTGTGTTGTGCCAGCGTCTCTGCCGTTTAGTTGTAATTGTCTAATTTTCATCAGTGCTTGGTGCCCTTAGAGAATTTTCACGTCCGTGGATTTTCTTTTCCCGCTTGTTTGAATGCTCCAAACTTTACATGTCGAGAGAGAGAGAGAGAGAGAGAGAGAGAGAGAGAGAGAGAGAGAGAGAGAGAGAGAGAGAGAGCGTGTGTGTAACGAAGGCCAAGGCTTGTGGGGGAGAGCGTGGGGTTCTGAAACGAGTGACTTTGTGGATATACAGAGATTTTTATTCGCTGCTTCTTTTCCTTCCTTTAACAATACCCACCGTGGCAAAAGAATAGTTGACGCGAGCATTTTGAAAACACATTGTCAGAGAGAGAGAGAGAGAGAGAGAGAGAGAGAGAGAGACTTTTCCATAACAACACAGAGAAGAGTAAGGTTTGCGAGGGAAGGGAAACTTTTATTAAACTTGATATTGTGTTGTTAACTTTGCATGCGTTGTTTGTTCATCGTTTGTGTTCCTGTGGTTACTTTCCTCCTCCTCCTCCTCCTCCTCCTCCTTCTGTTCCTTCTGCCCCTAATCCGCGGTAATAATTTGTGCCACTCAGCCTGATTGCATAAATAGCGAGATAACTTTCTGGTTATTGATAGCTATATTAATTAATCTGCTCAGCCCCCCACCAAAAATTAAGCCAATAACTCAGCAAGCCGCACGAGAGAGAGAGAGAGAGAGAGAGAGAGAGAGAGAGAGAGAGAGAGAGAGAGAGACGCTGATTCATTGCCCGTCCTTGCGTTCGCCCGAAGCCTCACAACTCAAGCTGGAATGAATGATAAGATACTATACATACTTTGTCATTGAAAAATTGAAATTGTCGTGAAAAAAAAAATAAAAACATGTAAATATCAGGGATTTCTATTATGTGTGGTATATGGGAACAGTCTCTCTCTCTCTCTCTCTCTCTCTCTCTCTCTCTCTCTCTCTCTCTCTCTCTCTCTCTCTCTCTCTCTCTCTCTCTCTCTCTCTCTCTCTCTCTCTCTCTCTCAAGCTTAAAAGATACGAGCAACCGGCACAGCCACTACTAGAATTGTTAGCCAAATTGACACCAAATCCAATAAATGTCTGACCTTGTTTATGGAGGACAAAGAAAATGCATAAATAAGGAAATAAAGCCCCTCACGACTAAAGCCACAATACACTGGTGCTTCACGACACTCGATAGATCCTCTTTGGGCTTCGCGGTGTCGTGTTCATTTCTTCACCTCACGCAAGGTATTGGAAACGTTTCTTACAGGCCAATCAATGCTGTGTTTCGAAATGGATTCCTTCCTTTGTGATCGCTGCAATGCTAGTACGTGGAGAGGCGACACTGAGGTGGACTGAGGTGGAGTGGCTGTGTTAAGAGGAGAGATGAGTGTATGGGAAGGAGGATGCTGGAGATGGATCTAGCAGAGAGAGAGAGAGAGAGAGAGAGAGAGAGAGAGAGAGAGTTTATAGGTGCAGTGAAAGACGTGCCTGTAATGGGTATGACTGAGGAAAAGGTAAAAGATTAGGTTGATCCTCTGTGCGATCCTTGACATGAACAGCCGAAAGAAGAGAGAAAATAAGAGACTCGTGGAAGTGACTATATTTCTCCTCAGACAGATGCATTAAGTCTTTTGTCCGGACATCTTAAAACTTGACTGATTATAAGACAGATTAGTTATTTTCCCTCTTAATCCCCACGCCAGGTATAATGAGACAGCGGCATGAATAGCGTTAGCAAGGAGATGTAGGCAGTTGCGGTGAGACACAGGCCCGTTCCCTTTGCGATGAATGCATTTGAGTAAGAAGTAATAAGCTCTCAGTGGCAGCCATGAGCCCTGTTGCCTCTGAAGCCGATCCCTTGATGATTATCCATTGTTCTGACGCGCGTGTGTGTGGGGGTGGGGGAAGAGGAGCGGGGTTACAGAGAGAGAGAGAGAGAGAGAGAGAGAGAGAGAGAGAGAGAGAGAGAGAGAGAGAGAGAGAGAGACGGTATAGCGAAAAAAAAGTATATTCAGTTTTTCTTTTTCCCTCGCCGAAAGTGCAGCGCCTGAATACAATAGGCAAGTCTTCGTTCTGGTGGGAGAATGTACACGAGAGGTTCCCGTGTTGAACCCAGGTGCGGCGCTTCCTACACGGGATCGCTCGCCCACCACTGATTATTGCAAGCATTTCGCCGAGCCTCGAGGTAGGGGTGCACTGCAGGCTGTGGGTGGGGCTCATAACCCGCAGTAAAATGTTATCATGTCTTTGGGTGGAGAGTCCTACTTGTGTCGCTGTCTGTTAGTGCGGCGAGGGAAGATTTCAAGACATTTCTGGTAATGTTAGATATGCTTTCGATCTCTTCTCTGTAGGTACTGATCGCTTTAGTGGGGCGTTTTCTTTTCTATATTCTTTTTCCTCTTTATCTGGAGACCCTATTACATAAAAAGTGAATGAATTTCGTAATATGAAGCGTGACAGGTCTCTGCTATGCCTTTTTTTCGACGGCCATCTTCAGTGGGCCTTTTTTCTCTTATATTTTTATTTGCCCTTGGACAGAGATACTCTTAAAAAGTGCATTTCGTATTATGAAGCGTGACAGCTCTCAAATATTTCTATCTGGTGCTACCCTTGAACTTCTTATCCAGTAACATTACAGACGAGGAATGATAATGAACATACACGTGACATATTGTAGCATTTGTGTGTCTGCAGTTTGCGATTCATTTCGAAAGCATTTACAACGGTGCAAGTCACATTAAATTGAGTATCTTAGTGCTTAAAAACACGTTAGCGCACTTTGAACACTATATCAGGCTGGGAAAATAATGTTCAGCGGGTGATTTATAGGAAGGTGTTAAAAAAGTAAATAAATGAAATAGAAATACAAATCTGTTAGAAAAAAAGAAAACTTATGGCGTAGTTGCATAAAAGAGTCGATATTATCACTAACAGAATCGCGAATCCCATCATAGTTTCTGGAATGACATGAAATACTACATACGAGTACAGTGCACTGCCGTAATGCTCATGCTGATATTCTTGATGGAGAGAAGTAACAGCGATAAAAATAAAGTTATAAAAAACTTACGTGTCTCTCCGGCCATTCATACTTCTAGCTCTTGGATTGCGCCGTGCTGGAATGAATTAGTTAAGAGGCAGTTTCATGCTCCAGCCAGATTTAGCATCAAGAACACATTCACTCGATGGATTGCGAATAGTGACACTGAAAAAAAAAAAAAAGGTTGTTTTCTCTGCAATAACGCGGTTCAGTAACACGAAATCGCTTGAATCTGTGAGTGAATCTGTGTTTAAATTAGACTTATGCCGACTATGCAAAATATAACAGCAGGCAAAACACATCACTATAAATACTTGACTTTAAAGGTTTAGATCTGCACCAGCCAAGGAAAAAAACACTGGTCTCGCTGCTTGTGCTGTCTAGTCTTGAAGAAACGTAATTGAAGTGATCTGCTTACAGTATGTTCTTATATGAGGTGGAAATAGGCAGGCGTGCTTTATACAGGGACTGCCACTTGTAGATATATTGGCTTTCTGCAGCTTCCTATGTCTTCTAATATTCTTTATGTTCTCATACGGGAAGCACAAGAGTGGAGAGACGAAGAGCTTCTATCGAGAATATTCTCACATTGCAGTCTGTGTTGGGAGGGAAGAGGTCACTGAACTTTTCCTCTGATGCTCCCTTTGTCCTCCGTGACTGGTTTTGAGCCCATCGTTAATAATTTAAGGCGGTTGAACATGTTGCAAAGGACTTAGCTCCTTTGTCGCACAGCACTACGGGATTCTTAGGTCACGCACTCAGGTAGGTAGACACACACACACACACACACACACACACACACACACACACACACACACACACAGACACACAGACACACACACACACACACACACACACACACACACACACACACACACACACACACAGACACACATAGACACAGACAAAGTGAAGATAATTTCGGCAGTGAAACGTAATTAGAAAGGTGTGTGTGTGTGTGTGTGTGTGTGTGTGTGTGTGTGTGTGTGTGTGTGTGTGTGTGTGTGTGTGTGTGTGTGTGTGTGTGTGTGTGTGTGTATGTGGCGGATCTACAGAGAGAGAGAGAGAGAGAGAGAGAGAGAGAGAGAGAGAGAGAGAGAGAGAGAGAGAGAGAGAGAGAGAGAGAGAGAGTGTGTGTGTGTGTGTGTGTGTGTGTGTGTGTGTGTGTGTGTGTGTGTGGGAGGGGGGAGGATGTGAAGGAGGTGGGCAGAGAGAAGTTGGAATGAGAGAATAAGCTGAGGCGAGATATCAGTCGGGAAGAAAATTTATGTGGAGGAAACGATGTGTGTGTGTGTGTGTGTGTGTGTGTGTGTGTGTGTGTGTGTGTGTGTGTGTGTGTGTTTTAGTGTGTGTAATTAATTTCTCCCAATAAGAGCGCTATACTGAGAACACGTGATTTATTGTACAAGGAGGAAATCTACTTAATCGCCGAACACTAAATAGTTTTTAATTACGTTGCATTCTCCGCAAAATGAGGACACAACAATTGGTCTGTGTGTGTGTGTGTGTGTGTGTGTGTGTGTGTGTGTGTGTGTGTGTGTGTGTGTGTGTGTGTGTGTGTACTGCTAGTGTATCTGCATCACAATTTAGGCCAAAAGCAGACTTGCATAATTCCGTTTGTCTCTGTTAGTATGTGTATGTGTGCCTGTCTGTGTGTCTGTCTACTTGTGTGTGTATCGCTGCGGTTAGAAGGTTAGGTTAGGTTACGCTACGCTCGGTTTAGTTAAGTTACGTGACTTTTTTTTTTTCCATGTCTGAAGATACTTGACAACTCTTGGTACACCTCTATATCTGTTTGTATGTCCTTGTGTATTGATATAACTGTCAATTTGGAGATGCCTGGATATCTTGTTTCCCACCTGCCCCTATTTACCAGTCAAAACACACATACACACACTCTCTCTCTCTCTCTCAAGGCTGTTGGTGGTGTCAGCGCGTTACGTTCTCCATCCATTGTTAACATTTTCCTTTGTGGCGCATATTTTGTCGTCGTTATTTGGATTTTTTTGTTACATACTGTGAAATTTGCCGTTATTTTTTTTTACGCAAAATTAAATTTTCTGGTGGTCTGATCACGCTAATATTTAACGCAGGCGGAATTCTGAAAGTGCAGTATGCAATTTCATGAAATAAACTCATTTTTTTTAGGCTTAAGCAAATTTAGCTCTTTTTTTTTTTTAATCATACCTTCTGCGTCCATGTTAAAAAGAAACAGGTTACCTAATATGAAGGATGAATAATGCCAGTGTCCTTACTCATCATCATTATCATCATTATCACCACCACCACCACCACCACCACCACTACTACCACCACCACCACCACCTTTACTGCAACAGTCATCACCTCAATCAGTATCACTATTAGTATCACTCTCCGTGTCTTTGTTTCTTTGACCATCATTACTGTTATAAGTGTTACGAGCGCCATTCCCATAACTGGCAGTAGTTTTAATAATGACTCACTGGTGCCATTACAGAGAGCACACTTGTTATTGCTGTTATTATTAGCAACGTCTGTCCAAAGAAAGGAAAATCACGGGAATAGATTGCACAGAGTGATCATACACAACGTCATCAAACGGAGGTAAATTGTGGGAAATATATAGTATGCTGTGTCTTGGTTTCCCTGCAAGACGCCATCAGACCTACACGTGGCACTCCCTATATGGAACACACCTACATATTTCCACCCATTCCCATCGATAAATCCGCCTAATCTTCTGTTATCATATGATTTTGAACTGAATCTGCTTTTAGCTCATAAGAGAATATAAGAAGTTGCGAGAAGATATCGGACCTACACGTGACAGTCCCAGTGTAAAATATATCCACTTATCTCTATCATTCCCATCCATGAATGGGTCTAATATTCTTTTAAAACCATTCACATATCCATACCATTTAATTTCAATCTTGTATGCATACTGGAAGTGTTGTCCTGCCCATGTCCTTTCTCATTGGGATGAAAACTCAAGTAAACGTCCAATTTATTGAAAGTTCTGACGATGCCTTCCATTACAACACTCACTCCATGCCTTTCATCTTGGTTTATTTTTCCATCCCAGAGAGAGAGAGAGAGAGAGAGAGAGAGAGAGAGAGAGAGAGAGAGAGAGAGAGAGAGAGAGAGATGTACGAGTATGAAACTTGAGAACGAAAGTACGAAAAAAATTAAATAAAACAACACAACATGAACAGATGAAAGACAGAAACTTTGAAGATCAGAAGGTGGTGAGTTTTATGAAGAGAACAATGCCTTGGAAACACACACACACACACACACACACACACACACACACACACACACACACACACACACACACACACACACACACACACACACACACACACACACACACACACACACACACACACACACACACACACACACACATAAACAAACATAAAAAAAAACACACACCAGCACTGAACAGAAGAAGAGAGAGAGAAAGAGAGAGAGAGAGAAAAAAATTGACAATACCAAGAAGAGCCAAAGAAACATAGGCCTTTTCCTCCATCATGCCTTTCCCCCACAAAGGAGTGCAGATGAATAGAACGAGGCTGACTGAGGAAGAGGAGAAGAAGGAGGAGCAGAGGAAGGTGAAAAGGGACATTTAGCTTACATATTATCCTGTCTGGAGCAATGATCATGAAAACTGCGACCATATAAAACCCTGGGAAGACTTGTGACCTTAATGGCCTGGCTCTCCCTAACGGTCGTTCTGATAACACTGGAAAGTAGCTCAGGACCTGGTTGGTGAGAGAGAGAGAGAGAGAGAGAGAGAGAGAGAGAGAGAGAGAGAGAGAGAGAGAGAGAGAGAGAGAGAGATGGTATAGAAGATCCACATAAGGTAGTTTGGCTTGAATCCCTCCTGTGACATTGACTGGTGACTACACACACACACACACACACACACACACACACATGAATGGACGACATTATCATTACTATTCTTCTCTTATATTCCGTAGGCAGCATTCACTAACAAGTAATTATTTCGGGTGAATTGCGTATAGATAAAGCTTAAACTCACACATCCGTGGCCGCCGTGGTACAGTGGGACCGCAGACTTTGGGGGTCCAGTTCGAATCCTGGCCACGGTGGCAAGGTAGGAAGGGTAGCAGTTCCCAAATGCCATGTCCAGAGTTCTTCGTTAGGAAGCTCCGTCTTTGCCCCGATGGACGAGGAGAACCGAAGCCAAGAATCTTTATCCAAAATTCACGATATCACCTCTAAAATATCTCCATTAATAGAGGAGGTGATATAGCAAAAGTCATAGAGTTAAGATATGTAGGAAGTGAATCACAGGCATTTTGGTGTGGCAAGAACGAATGAATTCAGACTACTTCTTAGGTATGCATGAAAAATAGAGAAATACCCCCATTAATAGAGAAAGTGAGGCATAGAATCATGGAGTTAAGGTGTGTAGGGAGTGACTCATGAACATTTTGGCTTAGCAAGGTTGTGGAAGTCAGATTACTTTTTAGGTATTCAGGAAATTTTCTTCCATTAAGCACATTAAGAAGTGATGAATAGCAGAGAGAGAGAGAGAGAGAGAGAGAGAGAGAGAGAGAGAGAGAGAGAGAGAGAGAGAGAGACTCGTACCTTCCCTCATTACCAAGGTCTTTTCCTCCTTCCCTACAGGTTTATGGTAGAATCTCGAGGGAACACGGGCGGAAATGGAGGGAGGTGATAAAGGATTCCCACCGTTGCCCTTTCGCCACTCCCAGCCGGCATAACGAGAGGTAAGACGCATTACAGCTCGAATCTTTAGTTTAGACGATGGACTGACTGGTTAGAGATCGTGGACTGGATAGAGCCATAAGGTTTTTGTAGCCTAGAGAGAGAGAGAGAGAGAGGGGAGAGGGTCTTTTCTTTTCCATTCGCTGTTTCCCTAGAGTGAGAAGGGTTGGTTAGCGCCATGTACAAGTCTCCTGTTGTTTCAGCTCCTTGCATCTTCCTACCGCTTCTTCTTTTTCTCCTTTCTCTGTTTCCCTAGAGTGAGAAGGGTTGGTTAGCGCCATGTTTCTGTCCCTTGTATCTTCCTCTGTGACTCCCATCCTTTTCAGTTCTACCACAATTCCGTCCCTCTATCTCACTCTCAGTTTTCGTCTCGATCTTCTCATCTCAACTGGTTTCCTGGTCTTCTCTTACTACGTGACCTAACCATCTCATTTCTTATCTTCTTATCACTTCCGTAATGCATTCGAGAGGGAGAGGATGTGCGTCAGGTAATGTTCGGAAGGCAGAGAGAACGTCTTCAGGTCTTCAAGTCTTCAGGAAAGCGAGGCCCCGCGGGAAACAGGCACAGGTCGTTTGTAGAGGTTAATTACAAAGCTGTCGACATTTATCTTGAAAAGTGAGGCAGTGCGCGCGCCCTTAGTGGAGTGGCGGCCCGGCATTTAACACCGCGTGGGTCGATTCCCGCGCCTCCTGCCAAATTTAGGTGTCATTTCTCTGGTGGTTTGAGTTAATCACGCCCCAGTAATTGAAACTGCGTCGTCTTTAATGATTGTATAATTTACGCAATTCGGTTTTGTACGTATGTTTGTGTTTTGTTGGTTTTTGCCTATTTGTCAGTGAATGTGTGTGTGTGTGTGTGTGTGTGTGTGTGTGTGTGTGTGTGTGTGTGTGTGTGTGTGTAATCATGAGCTCCTTCTTTACCGAGGACTGCGAGGTATTGTTGCATTAACGAGCCTAGCGACCCCGCCTGCTGAGTTGTGACGCAAACTTAAATCTTTAGGAGAAAAGAAAATGTAAAATTGCAGAGACGAAAATTGAATCAAGTCCAAATTTCAGGACGTGTTTGCTTTTGGCGAGAGCATCTGATGTCAGGCGATGTTAAATTGGTGTTAACTAAGGCAATGCACTAAAATTAGCCACCTGAGAAGCAGCGGACGAGGGAGAGAGTGCCAAAAATAGCCACGGGTTTCCGAAACATGACACGCGAATACCACATAAAGACGAGGAAAGAAAGAACAAGAAAACACGAAGACAAGAGATACGAGGCGGAGGGAGCTTGAGTGAACTGCAGCAAGATTCAGGACACGACCAATATTATCCTTTATCGTAACTTGAAGATTACAGAAACGGGAACAAGATCTTGACGTATGAATGTAACAAAGACGTGGCTGCTCAAGGATACAAGTCAGCACATTGCAAGAGACTGGTTGGTGAGCACGGCTTCTTTGCATTGGGAATAGAGAGATTACGTGATTGTTGAGGGGCTGTGCGTTTAAGTAATCATACAAGTGAAGTGGTGAGGGCGTCTCAAGAAGAGCAATGAGGTGCACGTAGGGAGAAGGACGCTAAAGATGGATCTACCCGGCAGTGGAAAGAGAGGAGGGCCGAAGAAGAGATTTATGGATGGAGTGAAAGAAGACATGCTTGCAATGGTTATGA